>NC_141537.1:133926641-134156641 GCF_021556685.1 Rattus norvegicus
CCTAACCTCCCCTCCCCTCTCCTCTCCACCTCACTCTCTACTTCTCACAACATTCCTCTACTCCTCCCACTGGACAGCACCATATAGTAAAGAAGTGAGGGCACTCTGGCAACAGCTGGAAAAGCCAAGATGCCCAGTCTAAAGGTGACCATACCCCTAGTACTGAATAATTGAAGGTGATCCTGCCCCTGTCACACTAGCATGGCAGTTCTCAACCTTCCTAATGCTGCAACTCTTTAATACAATTCCTCATGTTGTGGTGACTTCCAACCATAAAATTATTTTTATTGCTATTTCATAACTGTAATTTTGCTACTGTTATGCTATGTAATGTAAGTATCTGTGTTTTCTCATGGTCTTTGGCCACCTCTGTGAAAGGGTCATTTGACTTCCAAAGGGGTCATGACCCACAGGTTGAGAACTAAGAGATAAAACCACAGACACGCACACCCCAGACTGATACCTTAATTAAACTGTGAGACTCAAAGTGGAGCACCCAGCTGAGCCACGGCCAGATTCCAGACCTCAAAGACCCTTGAGGACAGAGCAAATAGCTGTTATGAAGATGCTGCTGAATCTGGGGTCACACGACATATGGAAGTGGATGGCCAGGGTCTACCAAGAAGAAAAAAGGGACAAAGGATAAAAGGCCAGAGGAAGAGGAAGGGTAACGAGGCCCTCAGTTGCCACTTCTGTTGGCCATAGTATGGAGGTCATCTTGCCCTCCTTGAGCTGGCAGCCCCACAGTCTGGTTCCTACTCTGCCCCACCCCTCTCAGTGCCTTCAGTCCCCATGGGCATCCCAACGTCACCAGTCTGGATGTCACCAGTACTCTGGGTCACCCATGCTCAGAGACACATGCCAAACCACTTTGTAATCATCAGGCCAGAGCCAGCGAGTGAGGCCAGAGGATATCAAAGCCACTCTGAGCATAAAGACATTTTGTTGTTATCAATTCAATTGTCAGGAGTTGTCAGGTCTCTTGGCAGTGGGGCATCAGATTTTCAGATCTCACAGATGTGGCCAGCTGCCTCTCAGCTGTCTCACCACATACCTGCAAGAAGTGAGAATGTACTGACACCAACAGAGGCCATAAAATGCTCTCTTGGAATTGGATATAGACCCTATAATATATGGAGTTGTGAGCTGGTATGGCTAAGAACCAAACTCGAGTCCTTCACAGCAGCGAGCTCTCTTAACTACTAAACCATCTCTCAGTCCTAAGGTAGAGCCTCTAATGGGGTTTAGGTTGCAATGGGATTTCCCATCAAAGAGCCTCCCAAAGAACTCTTCACTGTTTTCTCCAATTGCTTACAAGTGGAATGATACCACAAGTCTGCCGTGTATGGCTTCCTCCATATGCAAAGTCCGAGGTTCCAGCATAGGTCCAAACAGCATCCACGTGATGACAGTTGCTTTCTTTTTACAGCTGAATATCATTCCCATTTGGTTTTTATGTCCTGCTTTTTATCAGTCCATAAAATATGATTGACATGCTCTAAGCTACACATATAGCACTGTGATTTGATCCAATTTAACATATGCATATACCCATATGAACACAGAGACCTTGCATTAATCAGAATTGTATGCAATTTTTAAAATAAAAAATTAATGCGAAACCAAGATCTAGTTTTTCCTTAGGCTCTTCCCAGAACACAAGAGGATAACACTTCGAACTGGGCTAACTAAAGACTCTTCCGTGAATTTCTCCAAACATCACTTCTGCCCTAACAAAATTCATCGCCTGTGATGGGGAACTATTCAAACAAATGAATCTTCCCTCTCACTGCATTCCATATTTCTGGAAGGATTCTGTGTGTTAGTGAAATGAACAGGGTTCGACCGGTCCAAGGGAAAATGCTAATACAGTAAGAAAAGTATAAATGGAAAAGTTTGCTTCCGTAAGAAGACGGCCCAGGGGCTTCAGGCACAGCTGCATCTAGGAGTGCAGCCAAGCTGAATGCTCGAAGTTCCAGGTGCCTTTTCTCCTGTGTCGTTCATGAAAACAGGCCACCCTGGTTGTCGACATCGGAAGCCATGTAATGCAGAGGGCTGATGACAGGGGTAGAGCTAGTTAAAAGGATGATGACCTGGGGACAGTGAACAGTCTGGAGACACTGACAGTCAGATGCAGCTGCTCTTACAGCAGAGACAAATAGCCTAGTAGGTAAACCCAGAGGCTAGGGACACCGGACAAGCTGGAGGCAGACAGGAGCTCAAGACAAGAAGGAGGCAGAGAAACAGTTTGTCCCTCTTCTCCCAGTCCTGTCCATGTCCCCATCCCATGCCTGTCCTTACCGCCTGTGCCTTTCAACAGGCGCAGTGCAACTGGAGAGCATCTGACAAGGATGTCTGTACAAGGCAGCCTGTGGGACCAGCCCCTTGGGGTACAGACAAATGCAGAGGAAGAGGAGGGGGGGACAAGTCTAGGAGTCACAGGCCCAAGATGGTGCAATCCCTGTAGGACAGGAGTCATTTGATAGGACTAGATGGGAACTTGGAAGGAGTCTGATTGTCCAGCTGTGAGGGCTGAACCCACATCTAGAGGCAGAGTCCAGAAGAGGACATTGAGAAGCAGTGTATGGGACTCTAAGTCAGCAGGACGCCAGAGCTTTTGGGGTCTTCTCTGGCATGGCTTCAAACTGGCCATGCCAGGGGCTAGCCACCTGCCTCTTCAGATGTGTGATGGGGCGGGATGCTGAAGAAGGTACATGGCCAACTCCACAACTCTAGCTATTTTGACAGAGCAGAACTTCAGGTGGCAAACCATGGTTAAGGTCAATACTCCAATGACAAGCTTCTAGGCCCTGGAAACTTAAGAAGAGGGCCAAAGGATGAGCAGACCTTATTTCCTTCCTCTCTGGGCTTGATCATCCCTGGCCTGGATTCTGTGGCACGAGGCCAGGGTAGGAAGATCCAGTTCACTAAATGGTCCCCTGTGGCACACTACCTTCAAAAGGAGCCACTTTGCAACCCCAATGCTAGGGCTAGAGGAGTCCCTGCAAAGCTTTTACGATCTCTATAAATTTCCAGAGAAAGGGCTGGTGAGCGACTGGGCTCTGTCACTGTCAAACACTGACTGAATGCACCTTTAATGGAGTCTCCAGCAGCTATAAAAAATGCAGGAAAACAGCTTTCTGGATTCAGGCGTGCCTGATCGATGGAACGGTGACACCCAGTAAAAGCTGAATGGGCGGGGCTTGTCTGCAAGCCTGTTGGGGGTGATACATCTTCCAGTGCAACTCGGAGACACACACAGGCCATCTGGCACGGAATTCCTCCCCAGGGAGCACACTCTCAGAACTCAGCATTGCATGGGATGGCTTTAGCATAAGACTGTGAGCATGCCCAAATGGCTAAATACTTAGGAATTATAAGTGGGTTGGATAGTGTGCCCAGCAGAAGACTTGGCCTCCAAAAGACCTTAGGCAATGACCTTATTTGGAAGCATGCCATTTTGCAACAGCATTGCTAAGCTTTGGTTTGTCCCTCCAGATGCTGGGAATGATAATAAGACCTAGGGACAAATGACACTATACAATACCTATCCCGTGAAGGGAAAAAAGAGTCAAAATAGGACAATCATAATTATAGGACCTGTGTCAATCTTATATTTGGGGGGGGGGGTCAGAAGACCTGGTGACAACCCATCTGTCATCTTCTGTGGCCTGCTTCAGTTTGATTGGTGGGTCCACAGGGTGACTGGTGACTTTCACTGCCATAGGGGTGGTAAGGACCACAGGGTATGGGCCCTTCTCAGGAGGACCAAGGTAAAATGGCCCAATTCCTCAGGTCTCGAGGACATATTTAGTTTGCCTGTCCTGAGCTTTGTGGCCCTAAGCACAACGTAGTTTCCAATCAACATTTAGGACCTTTGACAGGTTTGGGGAAAATTTAGCCATGAAGGCCAGGCCATTGTTGGACCCCAGGGACTGGGGCAACCCAAATTTAGGAATTTCTTTTTAAATGTGACATAGCTGGACCTCAGTACCTCAGCAGTTTGAGTTGCTTCGAAATGTGTGGCCTGGTAGAGTTTGGAGACATCTGTGTTCCATAACAGCAGGTCTCTCATCTGGCAAAAACCATCATGCCTCCTGTTTGGCGGCGGCGGCTTCTTCTTCTTCTTCTTCTTCTTCTTCTTCTTCTTCTTCTTCTTCTTCTTCTTCTTCTTCTTCTTCTTCTTCTTCTTCTTCTTCCTTCTTCTTCTTCTTCTTCTTCTTCTTCTTCTTCTTCTTCTTCTTCTTCTTCTTCTTCTTCTTCTTCTTCTTCTCTCCTCCTCCTCCTCCTCCTCCTCCTCCTCCTCCTCCTCCTCCTCCTCCTCCTCCTCCTCCTTCTTCTTCTTTGCCTACAGGATTTCTTTGCATGTAGGTTGGACTCTGGAGCAATTTAGGTTCAGGCAGAGTAGCCAAGATCTAGAGAGGCCCCACCAGCTCTAGGGCCACCTTCCAGGTGACCGACTCTGCCGTCCAGTCCCTTGGGCCTCTGGAGATTCCTCTTTTGATGCCCTTTGTAGTGGACAATGGCTACCTCTCTTGGCAGCCATGTGGCCTCTAATAGGGACAGGATTTCTCCTTTGTTTTTGGATTCCTTTCCAGATAAGGTGAGGGGCCCCCTGTTTCTTTATGAAGAGCCCTACGAACATGCACACCAACCACTTTAGCTTTGCTCTTCCCCCACTGACGTGCCTGAGTTGACATTAACAATTCAGTCCCTTGACTGAGGGACTGAGCCCACACTGTCTGTCCATGGAAACAACTGTGGCCTCGGTATTCCTGATTTTATCTTGAACAAAACTGTTCCCATACAGGAGTCCTCTCCAGGTCTGATGGGTTGAACTGCTCCAGTCACTTTCAGAAAGTACAGACTGTAGCAGCAGCTAAGTTCTGTGCAAAGGTGGGAGGCTTATAGTCCACCAACCCAGACCAGAGCAAGAGAAATGGAAGACACAGCAGCCAGGCCACGGGGACAGCAGTGGCCAGAGCCAGGGCTGAGTTGGGAACTGAAGCTGCTTGAGTGCTTCTTTCACTGAGACCACACGAACTCTCACGTGTCAGCACCTGCCTGGACAAGCTGAGCCACAAGCTCCTGCCGGGTGGGTTTCAGGGGACCTGCTCGTACCCACTGCAACAGGAGCTGTGCCCCTCATCCGGTCAGTGGAGACTGATGACCTTAACTTGGTTGCTGTCTTAGAGCAGCTCTGTTCGGTTATCATCTGACAACAGGCTGGCTAGATTGATGGCTAAAGTTTTACAGAATCGACCTCTCTGGGCTCTCCCTCAGGAGGGCCTCTGTAGAGTGCAGGTGATTAGGAGCAGTTCCTGGCCCAGAGTCAGTCAGCCTTTGTTTGTTTGTTTGTTTGTTTGTTTGTTTGTTTATAGCCTCAACTGCCCAAAAACAAACTGGCCAACCAGAAGAAACAGTATCAAGTCTTTTGAACCGATAGGCCACTGGTCCCTCTCGGGGCCCCAGTGCCTGAGCAAGGTCTCCTTTGTAATCACTTACTGAGGTTGGAGCATCCTTCTTCCCTCTTCCTTTCTTTTTTTTTTTTTTTTTTTTGTGTGTGTGTGTCGATAATAGAGTTTTTTTTTTATTTCAGGTACTAAACATTAGTTTATTCTTTTTTTTATATTTTTTTCTTTTTTTTAATTTATTTAATACATAATAATAATTCTTTGGTTTCCGGGTAAACATCCCCCTCCCCCCTCCCCTTCCTTATGGGTGTTCCCCTCCCAACCATCCCCCCATTGCCGCCCTCCCCCCAACAGTCTAGTTCACTGGGGGTTCAGTCTTAGCAGGACCCAGGGCTTCCCCTTCCACTGGTGCTCTTACTAGGATATTCATTGCTACCTATGAGGTCAGAGTCCAGGGTCAGTCCATGCATAGTCTTTAGGTAGTGGCTTAGTCCCTGGAAGCTCTGGTTGCTTGGCATTGTTGTACATATGGGGTCTCAAGCCCCTTCAAGCTCTTCCAGTTCTTTCTCTGATTCCTTCAACGGGGGTCCTATTCTCAGTTTAGTGGTTTGCTGCTGGCATTCGCCTCTGTATTTGCTGTATTCTGGCTGTGTCTCTCAGGAGAGATCTACATCCGGCTCCTGTCGGTCTGCACTTCTTTGCTTCATCCATCTTGTCTAATTGGGTGGCTGTATATGTATGGGCCACATGTGGGACAGGCTCTGAATGGGAGTTCCTTCAGTCTCTGTTTTAATCTTTGCCTCTCTCTTCCCTGCCAAGGGTATTCTTGTTCCCCTTTTAGAGAAGGAGTGAAGCATTCACATTTTGATCATCCGTCTTGAGTTTCATTTGTTCTAGGCATCTAGGGTAATTCAAGCATTTGGGCTAATAGCCACTTATCAGTGAGTGCATACCATGTATGTCTTTCTGTGTTTGGGTTAGCTCACTCAGGATGATATTTTCCAGTTCCAACCATTTGCCTACGAATTTCATAAAGCTGTTGTTTTTGATAGCTGAGTAATATTCCATTGTGTAGATGTACCATATTTTCTGTATCCATTCCTCTGTTGAAGGGCATCTGGGTTCTTTCCAGCTTCTGGCTATTATAAATAAGGCTGCGATGAACATAGTGGAGCACGTGCCTTTTTTATATGTTGGGGCATCTTTTGGGTATATGCCCAAGAGAGGTATAGCTGGATCCTCAGGCAGTTCAATGTCCAATTTTCTGAGGAACCTCCAGACTGATTTCCAGAATGGTTGTACCAGTCTGCAATCCCACCAACAATGGAGGAGTGTTCCTCTTTCTCCACATCCTCTCCAGCATCTGCTGTCACCTGAGTTTTTGATCTTAGCCATTCTCACTGGTGTGAGGTGAAATCTCAGGGTTGTTTTGATTTGCATTTCCCTTATGACTAAAGATGTTGAACATTTCTTTAGGTGTTTCTCAGCCATTTGGCATTCCTCAGCTGTGAATTCTTTGTTTAGCTCTGAACCCCATTTTCTAATAGTGTTATTTGTCTCCCTGCAGTCTAACTTCTTGAGTTCTTTGTATATTTTGGATATAAGGCCTCTATCTGTTGTAGGATTGGTAAAGATCTTTTCCCAATCTGTTGGTTGCCGATTTGTCCTAACCACGGTGTCCTTTGCCTTACAGAAGCTTTGCAGTTTTATGAGATCCCATTTGTCAATTCTTGATCTTAGAGCATAAGCCATTGGTGTTTTGTTCAGGAAATTTTTTCCAGTGCCCATGTGTTCCAGATGCTGCCCTAGTTTTTCTTCTATAAGTTTGAGTGTATCAGGTTTGATGTGGAGGTCCTTGATCCACTTGGACTTAAGCTTTGTACAGGGTGATAAGCATGGATCAATCTGCATTCTTCTACATGTTGACCTCCAGTTGAACCAGCACCATTTGCTGAAAATGCTATCTTTTTTCCATTGGATGGTTTTGGCTCCTTTGTCAAAAATCAAGTGACCATAGGTGTGTGGGTTTATTTCTGGGTCTTCAATTCTATTCCATTGGTCTATCTGTCTGTCTCTGTACCAATACCATGCAGTTTTTATCACTATTGCTCTGTAATACTGCTTGAGTTCAGGGATAGTGATTCCCCCTGAAGTCCTTTTATTGTTGAGGATAGTTTTAGCTATCCTGGGGTTTTTGTTATTCCAGATGAATTTGCAAATTGTTCTGTCTAACTCTTTGAAGAATTGGATTGGTATTTTGATGGGGATTGCATTGAATCTGTAGATCGCTCTTGGTAAAATGGCCATTTTTACTATATTAATCCTGCCAATCCATGAGCATGGGAGATCTTTCCATCTTCTGAGGTCTTCTTCAATTTCTTTCTTCAGTGTCTTGAAGTTCTTATTGTACAGATCTTTTACTTGCTTGGTTAAAGTCACACCGAGGTACTTTATATTATTTGGGTCTATTATGAAGGGTGTCGTTTCCCTAATTTCTTTCTTGGCTTGTTTCTCTTTTGTGTAGAGGAAGGCTACTGATTTATTTGAGTTAATTTTATACCCAGCCACTTTGCTGAAGTTGTTTATCAGCTTTAGTAGTTCTCTGGTGGAACTTTTGGGATCACTTAAATAAACTATCATATCATCTGCAAATAGTGATATTTTGACTTCTTCTTTTCCGATCTGTATCCCCTTGACCTCCTTTTGTTGTCTGATTGCTCTGGCTAGAACTTCAAGAACTATATTGAATAAGTAGGGAGAGAGTGGGCAGCCTTGTCTAGTCCCTGATTTTAGTGGGATTGCTTCAAGTTTCTCTCCATTTAGTTTAATGTTAGCAACTGGTTTGCTGTATATGGCTTTTACTATGTTTAGGTATGGGCCTTGAATTCCTATTCTTTCCAGGACTTTTATCATGAAGGGGTGTTGAATTTTGTCAAATGCTTTCTCAGCATCTAATGAAATGATCATGTGGTTTTGTTCTTTCAGTTTGTTTATATAATGGATCACGTTGATGGTTTTCCGTATATTAAACCATCCCTGCATGCCTGGGATGAAGCCTACTTGATCATGGTGGATGATTGTTTTGATGTGCTCTTGGATTCGGTTTGCCAGAATTTTATTGAGTATTTTTGCGTCGATATTCATAAGGGAAATTGGTCTGAAGTTCTCTTTCTTTGTTGGGTCTTTGTGTGGTTTAGGTATAAGAGTAATTGTGGCTTCATAGAAGGAATTCGGTAGGGCTCCATCTGTTTGAATTTTGTGGAATAGTTTGGATAATATTGGTATGAGGTCTTCTATGAAGGTCTGATAGAATTCTGCACTAAACCCGCCTGGACCTGGGCTCTTTTTGGTTGAGAGACCTTTAATGACTGCTTCTATTTCCTTAGGAGTTATGGGGTTGTTTAACTGGTTTATCTGTTCCTGATTTAACTTCGGTACCTGATATTTGTCTAGGAAATTGTCCATTTCCTGTAGATTTTCAAGTTTTGTTGAATATAGGCTTTTATAGTAAGATCTGATGATTTTTTGAATTTCCTCTGAATCTGTAGTTATGTCTCCCTTTTCATTTCTGATTTTGTTAATTTGGACACACTCTCTGGGTCCTCTCGTTAGTCTGGCTAAGGGTTTATCTATCTTGTTGATTTTCTCAAAGAACCAACTTTTGGTTCTGTTGATTCTTTCTATGGTCCTTTTTGTTTCTACTTGGTTGATTTCAGCTCTGAGTTTGATTATTTCCTGCCTTCTACTCCTCCTGGGTGTATTTGCTTCTTTTTGTTCTAGAGCTTTTAGGTGTGCTGTCAAGCTGCTGACATATGCTCTTTCCTGTTTCTTTCTGCAGGCACTCAGCGCTATGAGTTTTCCTCTTAGCACAGCTTTCATTGTGTCCCATAAGTTTGGGTATGTTGTACCTTCATTTTCATTAAGTTCTAAAAAGTTTTTAATTTCTTTCTTTATTTCTTCCTTGACTAGGTTATCATTGAGTAGAGCATTGTTCAATTTCCACGTATATGTGGGCATTCTTCCCTTATTGTTATTGAAGACCAGTTTTAGGCCGTGGTGGTCTGATAGCACGCATGGGATTATTTCTATCTTTCTGTACCTGTTGAGGCCCGTTTTTTGACCAACTATATGGTCAATTTTGGAGAAAGTACCATGAGGAGCTGAGAAGAAGGTATATCCTTTTGCTTTAGGATAGAATGTTCTATAAATATCTGTTAAGTCCATTTGGCTCATGACTTCTCTTAGTCTGTCTACGTCTCTGTGTAATTTCTGTTTCCATGATCTGTCCATTGATGAGAGTGGGGTGTTGAAATCTCCCACTATTATTGTGTGAGGTGCAATGTGTGTTTTGAGCTTTAGTAAGGTTTCTTTTACGTATGTAGGTGCCCTTGTATTTGGGGCATAGATATTTAGGATTGAGAGTTCATCTTGGTTGATTTTTCCTTTGATGAATATGAAGTGTCCTTCCTTATCTTTTTTGATGACTTTTAATTGAAAATTGATTTTATTTGATATTAGAATGGCTACTCCAGCTTGCTTCTTCTGACCATTTGCTTGGAAAGTTGTTTTCCAGCCTTTCACCCTGAGGTAGTGTCTGTCTTTGTCTCTGAGGTGTGTTTCCTGTAGGCAGCAGAATGCAGGGTCCTCGTTGCGTATCCAGTTTGTTAATCTATGTCTTTTTATTGGGGAGTTGAGGCCATTGATGTTGAGAGATATTAAGGAATACTGATTATTGCTTCCTGTTATATTCATATTTGGATGTGAGGTTATGTTTGTGTGCTTTTCTTCTCTTTGTTTTGTTGCCAAGACGATTAGTTTCTTGCTTCTTCTAGGGTGTAGCTTGCCTCCTTATGTTGGGCTTTACCCTTTATTATCCTTTGTAGTGCTGGATTTGTAGAAAGATATTGTGTAAATTTGGTTTTGTCATGGAATATCTTGGTTTCTCCATCTATGTTAATTGAGAGTTTTGCAGGATACAGTAACCTGGGCTGGCACTTGTGTTCTCTTAGGGTCTGTATGACATCTGTCCAGGATCTTCTGGCCTTCATAGTTTCTGGTGAAAAGTCTGGTGTGATTCTGATAGGTCTGCCTTTATATGTTACTTGACCTTTTTCCCTTATTGCTTTTAATATTCTTTCTTTATTTTGTGCGTTTGGTGTTTTGACTATTATGTGACGGGAGGTGTTTCTTTTCTGGTCCAATCTATTTGGAGTTCTGTAGGCTTCTTGTATGCCTATGGGTATCTCTTTTTTTAGGTTAGGGAAGTTTTCTTCTATGATTTTGTTGAAGATATTTACTGGTCCTTTGAGCTGGGAGTCTTCACTCTCTTCTATACCTATTATCCTTAGGTTTGATCTTCTCATTGAGTCCTGGATTTCCTGTATGTTTTGGACCAGTAGCTTTTTCCGCTTTACATTATCTTTGACAGTTGAGTCAATGATTTCTATGGAATGTTCTGCTCCTGAGATTCTCTCTTCCATCTCTTGTATTCTGTTGGTGAAGCTTGTATCTACAGCTCCTTGTCTCTTCTTTTGGTTTTCTATATCCAGGGTTGTTTCCATGTGTTCTTTCTTGATTGCTTCTATTTCCATTTTTAATTCCTTCAACTGTTTGATTGTGTTTTCCTGGAATTCTTTCAGGCATTTTTGCGATTCTTCTCTGTAGGCTTCTACTTGTTCTCTAAGGGAGTTCTTCACCTCTTTCTTGAAGTCCTCTAGCATCATGATCAAATATGATTTTGAAACTAGATCTTGCTTTTCTGGTGTGTTTGGATATTCCATGTTTATTTTGGTGGGAGAATTGGGCTCCGATGATGCTATGTAGTCTTGGTTTCTGTTGCTTGGGTTCCTGCGCTTGCCTCCTGCCATCAGATTATCTCTAGTGTTACTTTGTTCTGCTATTTCTGACAGTAGCTAGACTGTCCTATAAGCCTGTGTGTCAGGAGTGCTGTAGACCTGTTTTCCTGTTTTCTTTCAGCCAGTTATGGGGACAGAGTGTTCTGCTTTCAGGCTTGTAGTTTTTCCTCTCTACAGGTCTTTAGCTGTTCCTGTGGGCCTGTGTCTTGAGTTCACCAGGCAGGTCACTTGCAGGGGAAAAGTTGGTCCTACCTGAGGTTCCGAGGCTCAAGTGTGCTCGTGGCGTACTGCCTAAGTCCTCTCCGCGGCGGCAGCAACCGAGGAGATCTGCACCGCTCTTTCCGGGAGCCTCCGTGCACCAGGGTTCCAGATGGCGTTTCGTGTTTTCCTCTGGCGTCTGGATGTGCGCAGAGTGCAGTCTCTTCTGGTTTCCCAGGCATGTCTGCCTCTCTGTAGGTTTAGCTCTCCCTCCCACGGGATTTGGGTACAGAGAACTGTTTATCCAGTCTGTTTCCTTATACAGTTGCCTCTTGGGCCAGGGATGTGGGCAGGGGTGGGCGGTGTTGGTGGTCTCCTCCGCTCTGCAGCCTCAGGAGTGCCCACCTGACCAGGCGGTGAGGTCTCTTCCCCACGGGGTTTGGGAGCAGAGAGCTCCCCTCTTCCTTTCATACTTACTCTGGCTTTTTCCTCTGGAGTCTCTTTTCTTTTCTGTTTTGCTTTTTCTTCTACAGAGCCATGGCTATTATAAGCCTTTTGAGCAATTTCCAATAACTGGGACCTAAACAAATCCTCTGTCTTAGTCAGGGTTTCTATTCCTGCACAAAACATCATGACCAAGAAGCGAGTTGGGGAGGAAAGGGTTTATTCAGCTTACACTTCCACATTGCTGTTCATCACCAAAGGAAGTCAGGACTGGAACTCAAGCAGGTCAGGAAGCAGGAGCTGATGCAGAGGCCATGGAGGGATGTTAATTACTGGCTTGCTTCCCCTGGCTTGCTCAGCTTGTTCTCTTATAGAACCCAAGACCACCAGCCCAGGATGGCACCACCCACAATGGGCAGGGTCCTCCCCCCTTGATCACTAGTTGAGAAAACTTACAGCTGGGTCTCATGGAGGCATTTCCTCAACTGAGGCTCCTTTCTCGGTGATAACTCCAGCTTATGTCAAGTTGACACACAAAGCCAGCCAGTACACTCTCAAATCCTTATAACTTCTGAAGTTTCTTTTTTTTTTGGGGGGGGGGCGTTAATTTTCAGTTCTTTTTTTTTTTTTTTTTTTTGAGACAGAATTTTTCTGTGTAGCCCTCGATGTCCTGGAACTCACTCCGTAGGCCTGACTGGCCTCAAACTCAGAACCTGCCTGCCTCTGCCTCCTGAGTGCAGACAGTAAAGGCGTGAGCTCCCACTGCACAACTTGGAAATTTCTTTTCTAATATCCGGTGCCAAGTACATAACAAAAGCAATATTTTCTAGCAGCTTTCAGACCTGAAAAGGGCCTGGCAAAATTTTTCTAGAGCTTTCATACCTTGGCCAGTATTGGGATCTGAGTCAGTCAGAGAGAAGAGAAAATCCACTGTCCTGACTATGCTGTGTCTCCTTCCCAGAGAACGCATGACTTGGGGAACTATTTTCTCTTCCCTGTGTACACCCTACTTTCAAGTGGATGGCAGAAGATAGGCAGCAGTGGCACTCATTAGGAGGCCAGGCCCCTCCTGTCCTGCACACAAGAACCGGACCAAACCCCGAGTGGGGGTGCAGAGGAAGAAGCCACATGAGACAAGGAGAAAAAGAACAGTAATGCTTCTTGGTGCTCCCAGAGCCAAGTGGGTGTTCCAGGGAGCAAAGCGAGGATGAGAGAGCTCAATCCGTGAAGCACTCAAAACTGGGTGCTATGGCCCTCCACAAGCTGGGGCAGAACGGAGAGAACAGGCGGGGTAGGCTGGGTCTCCCAGTCACTATGTTCTAAACAGCCTGAACCATCACTGGAAAAGAGAGCCAATCAATTTCCCAGGAGGTCCAGGGACATCACATCGATCCTGGCCGGGCAGAGCTGTCACCACTGATACAACCATAGCAGCAACCAACGCTGATACAGCCACAGTCTCGGGAAGGGGTGCAAAGTGTAAACAGGCAGCTCAGCTCAATCCTGCGAGCCTGCGAGCTTGTGAGCCTGCGAGCCTGCGTGAAAGAGTGCATCATTTTAGGAGCAATGGCCACCAAGGTCCTTGGTAGGATCACTCTCCCTTCCACTTTAGATCTATGTCTCCAACCAACAAAACTGACAAAAACCCACAGAGACAGAGTAAAGACAACCAGGGGTGGTCACCACACATTTATACACTTGAACAGATAGTGGGAATAGAGTGATGTCTCACCCGGATCTCCAAAACTGAATCAACAGCTACACTGGGCCTTTCCTTTGTGCCCTAAATAGAGGGTGCTTTAGCCAGTTTTACTTCTGGAGGTGACAGACCAGGTAGGTGATTTCCAATTCTGTTCCCTTTTGCAGTGAAGGTGTCAGATTCCTACAGTGTGCTACAGAGGGAGTCCCAGAGCCCTGGAACATCTCAGGTTACACAGCTCCTCAGACCACTATACTTTTCCCCCCTGTCCCGTCCCAAGGGTCTACAAGATCCCCAGCGTCTCGAGGTCTGGTCTTTTGGGCTTCCAGAAATGTTATGAGGTATCTACCAAAGAAGACCACTTGGATACAGGTTCAAGCCGATAGAAGTCCTTATTATCCCGTTGGCAACTACTCTGGCTGTTCAGGACCCAAGTGCAGTTCTGGGTCTTTCCCAGGGGGGCTTTTAGGGACAAAAAACACATGAGGGTTGACACACCTTAGTTAGCAAGAGCAGTTAGCCAAAAATCAAAACTGAAGGTTAGTACACCGAGGGACTTCCCCAGAACCGTGGACTTTGATGGATCGGGTCTTGGTTTCCGTTTTGACAGGTGGTGCTGCTCTGCGCTGTGTTCCCGAGGCCCGAGTAGTACTTCCCTCACAACATCAGTTGTGCTAAGGTCTGGGGGCCTGTTACACCTCCCCCTACATGACCCCTCTCTGACAGCACTCAAGAGCTCTCTTAGCTTCAGTCTAAGCTAAGGAGTTGTCTTCTGTCCTTCTGCTCTACTGAAGCCAAAGACTCCCTCTGTCCCGTCAGGTGGGTGCTGGGTGCTGTCAGCCAACAACTGAACTCCAATCTGATACTCAGGTAAGAAGGTCACTGTGCCTTTATGCCTGATTCAGGGAAGGGCATTCACGAAACACTGGAACCCCCGTCGAGCTGGGGCTATGAACAATAAACAGAATAAAACAGGGGCCATTCTCTAAAGAACTTATTCCCCCTTTAGGGGCCAAATACTGCCCATGTAAAGGCATGTGGTTGTAGTTAACACATGTTCTAATGGGGAATGTAACTCCCTGCAAAGTTTCTAGTTCGTGAGAAGTCACATGTGTGTACCACACATGTACATACTAAATGCCAAGTTCAGAAAATCTCAGGTAACAGTTTAAAGAAATTAGAATCTCGTTCTAGAACATATAAAAGAAAATTCTAGAAGCAAGTAGTCTCAACGTGGTGTAGGTGAGTCACAGTGTCGGTGGGTACACAGGATCCTCAGTCCACTTCATTAACACAGAGAGAACATTCTCTATTCTTCAAGTCACCCCATGGCCCAAGATGGCTGCAGGAGCCCCAGCTACCACATGTGCATGTAGGGAAGGAAAATAAGTGGGTACCTTCTACATATTGTATATGAAGATACCTTTTCCAGTCTTCCCAAAAGTCCTATGTGTCTGCAGTTACATACTCTCCTGGCTCTGTGTCAAACAGGAATATTGTCTTTTTTGTTGGGTGTATTGCTAGTTCAAATAATCTTGTGGTTCTGCTAGGGAGGGGATAGTGGGTCATGGGCAACAGCCGCAGGGGCCTCTGTCACAACATGGAAAGCTAAACATTAACATCTGTGTGCTGAGAAAGATCTAGAGCAGAGATTGGCTGCCACTGGGAGGATCCAGTGAAACATGCTTCTTGGCTTCTATGTGAAATCCCACTAGATAGAGCCTAGAGCTAAAGTACAAATGTGGAAGAAAATTGTCTTCATTTCTTTCCTCTCCATTATGACAGAATACCCGAACAAGAGCAACTTAAGGGAGAGTTTATTCTGGCTGGCTTCCACTGCCTTGAGAGGCAAGAAGTGGGAGCTAAGAGAAAGACTACATCAGTCTGTACTGATGAGCAGACATGCTCCTCTTGGGGTTCACTCATTCCCGAGCCTGGGTTTTGGGGCATGGGGCATGGGTGGGAATATCCTGTTGACTAAAGGGTTCCCTGTGAAAGCAGAGGGCTTAAGGGAGTTTGTAGCTGAAGGTTACAGTCACCACCACAAGGGAAGCCTGCAGCAGTAGTCACACTGCATCCATAATCAAGAGGCAGAGAGAGAGGACAGATCCCTGGGCACGCCTCTCCATTTATACAGCCCAGGATCCCAGGGAATGGTCCCGCCCACAATTAACATGGGTCTTCCCACATCAATTAACATAATCAAGATAAGCCCCCTGAAGGCACAGCCAAAAGTTTGTCTCCCAGAAGATTAGATTCTGTCAGATTGACCATTGTCGCTAAATCATCAAGAATAATCACACGCAGAGTGGCATGAGTCTCTGTGGGGCGAGCTTACCCTTATAATAGACATCCCCTGACTTAGGAAACAGGTACCAGAGAGGCCACCATTCCCTGGTGTTTACTTGTCAGTGAGCAGAGGGAAGGGAACACTGTTGGTGTTGCCCATAGCCTCGAGACTATGATTCGTCACTGAGCTTAGCACAACTGAGTTGAAGACAGTCAGCCTACTGGACTCCTCCTTAAGGAGCTCGGGAACCCTAGTTGTCCCTGCCATGGAGGCTATAGCTGATGTTCACAGATGGCAAATTGATGGCTCCTTCTGTATCAGTGGTTGGTCCCCTAAACATTCTCCAAGGACAGCCATGTCAATCCAGAAATGAAAAAACAAAACCAAAAACAAACAAACAAAAAGAAAGAAAAGAAAAAAACCACAGCTTCTTACTTTTGTCTGTTTCGTGACAGACCTCCCGCAGTACTTCTCCACCTTCCTAACTCTGTGACCAATGCCTTGATACAGTTCCACAGGTTCGGGTGACTCCCCAGCTACAAAGTTAGTTTTATTGCTACTTCATAACTGTAATGTTGCTTCTGCTATAAATTATAGTGTAAATATCTGTGTTTCCTGATGGCCTTAGATGACCCCTGTAAAAGGGTCTTTTGACACACACACACCCCCAAAAGAGTCTCAACTTGTAGGTTGAGACTTCTAGGGCCTTTATTATGATTGGGTGTACTACAAACCCAAGGTCAAGCCACACATTACAATGTCTCCCTGGTGACATCTGTCCATCCTGAGGATGTACCTGTATAACCTAGGAAGCTACAGAGGGAGATGCCTCTGAACAAAGGGTCCCGCCCATCTGGGCACTGCTTACTTTGGGATTAGATTATTCTTGGCTATGGAGTTGTTTCATGTATTATAAGCAGTGTCCCTGGCCTTGGCAGGCCCTCTCTGACCTCCAAAAAATGTCCCCAGACATTGCCAAATGTCCATTGGGGACAAGGTCACTCTTGAATAAGAAATTCTACCCCAGAGAAGGCTCTGGGGTTGAGAAAACACATGGTAGTTATTCAATAGGCCTTACCTGGGGTACAAACCTTCAGACTCCATAAGAGTCCAAGAATCTATCCTACTAGCACAGCAGTTGGTTAAAGAGACACAGCATGACGGTGAGAACTCAGTTCAAAAGCAGAAACCGTGTTATACGTTGTTGTTTCTCTGAGAACTAAGTTGAAATGTCACAGCCATTCATGGTATGAGTCCATTGACTACATTTGCTTTAAAAAAAAAATTGAGGGCCTGGGAGAAGGCTCAGTCAGTAAAGTGCTTGCTGCACAAGAATGAGAAGCTAAATCTAAGACACAGAGCCCAGGTAAGAAGCCTAGTACCATGTGCCTATAACCCCAGGGCTGGGGAGATGGACACAGGTGGGTCCTGGCCAGTCTAGCTGAATTGCTGAGTACCAGGTCAATGAGAGACTTTGTCCAAAGAAGAACTAGGTGAATGCTACCTGAGAAACAACACCACAGCCTGGTCTGTGGCCTTCACACACACACACAACTGCACCCACATAAACACACATTACTTAACTAATTAATTAAATACTGGAGAGAGCAGTGTTTGGTGATATACATTTTTAATCTCACACATAGAGGCAAAAGGATTATGGCATTTGAAGACAGTCTGGGCAACATTGAAAGACCCTGACTCTAAAGTCTTATATGGTAAAAGGCTAGACAAGACATTGTATTTTAAACAAGTTAATTCTTCCTTCCAACAACATTTGAGCCCATTGTTTAAGGAAACATCATTGAAAACTAAAGTGGCATTTCTCCCAACACAGTCTGCCCAATGCCGATCACTTAAACTCCTGCTTCAAGCAGGTCACCATCTTAACCAAGACATCTATTAAGAGGAGCCAGGAGTGTGGTGCAACAGACCTAATGAGTGGTACAGTCTACCATACCTTCTGGCCCATTAGAAACAATGGCATGCACAGCCTTGTGTGTTGGGGTAGTTTGAATGAGAAAATTGCCTATGGACAGATGTTTGAATAGTTGGTCCCTAACTGATGGAGCTGATGGAGTTGTGGTGGTGATTAGAATAGTTTGGAACCCATAGATTCCTGTGTTTCAATGCTTGGCCACTATTAGGAGGTATGGCCTTATTAAAGTAGATGTGGCCTTGTCGGAGTAAATTCATTACTGTCTGAGGTTTCCTAGGTCAAGCTCTGCCCATTGTGGACTCAGAGGCTCTTCTTGGCTGTTTGCAGAAGACAGTCCCTTTCTGTTGCCTGTGGTTCAAAATGTAAAACTCTCGGTTCCTCCAGCACCATGTCTCTCTGCATGCTGACACACTTCCCACCATGATGACAATGGACTGAACCTCTGACACTGTAAGCCAAACCCAATTAAATGTTTCATTTATAAGAGTTGCCTTGGTCATATTGTCCCTTCACAGCAATGAAACCCTAACTAAAACAGGAGGTCTAGGAAATGTGGGCTTGCTAGTGGAAGTGCATCACTGGGGTGAGCTTTGAGGTTGCAAAGCCACAAGGAATAACAGCCCAAAGTTGACCTGTGACCTCCACAAGCACATACACACACATACACACGGATACACACATGTATGCATGTGAACATACATGTGCAAAAACAAATACAGACAAAAGAAACGGTGTCTGCACCCCCACCCACAACTGTTATCACCTCTCTGTCTATTCTCCTTCCCTTCCTGCCTTGGTAAATGTCTCCCAGGTGACTCCAGGCAATTACCCCCGGCTTTGACTGATTTTTGGCTGGTGACAAGTCAAGACCCAGGACCCACCTTAGAAATCCATTTGGGAAGTCCTATGTCAGTGGCTTGTGACAGGTACCTAGCCTGGACCCAGGGACTCGGACTGACTGTCTCAGTGTGTACTCAGACCCCAGGCGCTATAACTCCTCAGATGCCTGCAGTGAATAGCCAGGGGTGGCAGCCCTAGGAATCCCCAGTGATGATGGTAGGATGCCAGCTTGGATTTGCCAGGTATGAAGAGTAGTGCCTGAGCTCTATACTTTTAACCCCTTCCTGAGGATGCTGTGTGGCCCCCATCCCAAATCTTGCATCACAAGCAACCCTCCAGTCCAAGGAACCTTCTGTTCTTTACCAACAGCCATTATCTCAGGCCCTGAAAACCCTCAGGAGGTCAAACGTTTTATGCTCTACTGAGCATCTAATGCCTAATGTCCCACAAATAGGTGTCAGACAGGAGTGAACAGGAAGTCCCCAGTATTCCCAGTACCCCCACCTGGCCAAGCACAACAAATTTTCCAGTGGTCATATCTCGCATTAGAATCGCCCCCACCAGGTTTAATCAAAGGCTTGCAAACTAAGTCTCTGGAGTGGGAAGACTGGGAGTGCTCACACCCCATGGGAATGAACAGCCCCTGGCAGGTGCCAATGACGCCAGTCCCTGTGTGTCTGTCAGCTGCTGCCCCTCCTCCTGTGCGGCTCAAGTAGTTTGTGCATTAGCATGTCTCTGGGTATGTGTAATTTTCACATCAAAGAGTATAATTTTTTTTTTTTTGCAGAAGTGGAGTAGAGAATAATTCATCTGCTAGTCTCTCAGGCAGTAGTCTTGATTGCACGACATAGAAATTACACAGAAGACAGAAATAGAGAAGAACTCCATGGCTGAATTGGTATTATTTGAGGAGCTATGAAAGAGGGTATGTAGAGAGTGTACCCATTCCTACTGAAATACACATACTTCTGGAGCTAAAAACAGCTTCCTTGTTGAGCCAGGACAAGGCTCCTCACTTACATCGTCACCCTGGGCTGGAAAACAATGGGTGTCCTGCCTCATTTCTCAGTGATAAAGTGACCCAGGGAAGGGATACTATATAGTGGCTCATCCTGGTGGTGTGAGGCTCAGATGTGCAAAGACGGGTAGCCATGTTGGTGCCAGTGGCTACTTTCTCACCGCTGGTTTTGAGTGCTGGCTGGCACAGTTCTTGTGACACATAGTTTCTAAATAACACAAGATCAAGTCCAAATGATCTGTCTCCTCGGTGCTTCACATTTCATGTATCTATCCCAGAAAGCAACTGTTACAATAACACTGTGTGTATCCAAACAAATATTCCTGCCTGCTCTTTAGCAGGTCCCTTAGCGTCTCCAAAGTTAAAGTTTTCTATCTGTTGAATAATAGATATGATGCATAAAATAAGTGGCCCCAAGGATCGAAGAGGTAGCACTGAGATGTACTGCCATAAGCATTAGCTTTCCTTCAGGCCTTATCTCCTGTAAGACCCTGGAGCTCAGAAATGCTTAGGGAATCAGATGTTTCTGGATTTTATTTCATAAGTATGGGTGTTTTGACACTTATGTCTCTGTATGGCTTGTATGTCTGGTGCCTGTGGATTCCCTGGAACTAGAATTTGAATTGTATGCTACCACGTGGGTTCTAATAACTGGACCTGGGTTCTCTGGGACAGCTGTCAGTGCTCTTAGCTGTTGAGCCACCCTACCCTCCTTTTTGAGACCAGGCTAGCCACAAACTCACAGAGATATGCCTGCCACTGCCTCCAAGTGCTGGGATGATAGGCACGTACCACCAAGTCCAGCTCTTTGCTTACTTTGGAGTAGGTATCCATGGTGTACTTAGAGGCCCTGTTAGGAGAGCAAGGACAGTGGCCAGTTACTGAAGTACTGTTACTTGTGCATCAGTCACAGAACCATGCAAGCCCAGATGATTAACTGAACATCTGAAGAGTGTACAGTAAGTTCCTGGACAAGGTTGGAAGGTAGGGCAGGCTTTGCATCAAACAGTAGCAAAAATTTTTAAAAAGCTTTCATTTCTAGGGTGGGGGAGATGGCTTGGGGGAGGTGGGTGGGAGGATCACTTGCTATGCAAGTCTGAGCATCTGAGTCTGCTCCCCAGAACCCATCCAAAAGGCCAGATGTGCTAGCACACATCTGTACTCCCCAGACCCCTAGGATAATGTGGGAGGTGTAGACTGGAGGCAGGAGGATCGGACAGAAGCTGGTGGCTCAACTGGGCTGGAGTCCTTCAGAGGTACAAATAAGAGAGGCCCTGCCTTAACAAGATAGAAGGTAAGACTGCTCTTGACATGCATATTCTGGCCTCTATATGCAGACTGTGGTACACATGTGGTATACACTCACACCATACATACTCACATACAAGCACACACTTATACCACACACACCCTCACACCCTCACACGCAAGTGCACACAGACACAAATTTTAATTTACAATGTCTAAACATTCCAGGTTTGCAGAGACTTGTACTTCCATTGGGAAGTGCAGATCTTGTCTGTTCTTCCCTGAGAAGAGGCATCCTACTTTCTCGAAGTCTGACATGTTTATGTCTAAAGGAATCATCATCACGCCATTCCAACAACAGTGACGCATTAAGAGATGAAGATGGGAAATAAAAAGGTCCAAACTAGAAACTAATTTTAGAAACAGCTCTGATTTTTTTCCCCTCATTCCTTGATCACAAATTCAAAAACAAAACCTGTCGTACTGTCGTGTCGTGCCTTTCCAAATTTGGTCGAAACATCCTTCCTGGTTTTGGAGAGGTCTGCTCTTGAGCGCCAGCCAAGAACACTTTCCCACGGCCAAGTTAGATGCTCTGAAATGCAAAGGCAAACAGCAAGAGAGCCCTTCTAGGAGCAATACTCTATGGTCCAGACACCTTGGGAGCTAAGACTGAGCCAGTCAAGGCCCTTCCCCAGCAGGGCCACTGTCCATCAAGTGCCGAAAACTACTAACTGCGAGAACCATGTCAAAGCCATTCATCCCACCAAGGTGCTAGCTTCTCGTCAAGATTATTAATGTGTCTCAAAAATAGAAATGAACAGTCTGTCCGCCATTGGGAGCTAAGCACTTGCAGACATTGGTTAGCTCTATTTAGGACAAGAATGACCACTTATCATCTGTTCCTCCGGGCTGGCCATGTGAGAAGGGCTCTGCACAGGAAAGCTGCTCAGTTGGGACATCAGAGGACAGAGAGGCTACCTCTGGAGTCTTGGGCAGAGAACAGGTGTCTTGGAAGACACTGGCAGTTCCATGCAGCTGAACCTCACAATATAAATTATTAAGGAATGTGCAGAACATTACACAGTTCATGTGCTTAATGATTCCAGTTCACAGTCTGGGTCAGATATAATTAGATGTTACATTAAAATAGCTTCACAGAGCCATTTATTCTGATTTAATTACTTAGAATGATAGCGTAATGAGCAATGCTTTCAAGGAAAAAGTAGTCCTCTAAACGGGCTCGTTTTAAGTTAATACGAAGAAAATTAATCATTTAACTAGAGTCTTAAGTGACATGTTTTCCATGCCACTGGGGTTACTTTTCTGTGACAACATGTTGCAAGGGATCAGAAAACAGAAAATGAGTGGGAACAGATTGCCATGTTCCCTGTTCCCTTGGAACCATTCTCTTCCTCTAGAGTCACAGACAGTGACTTTCAAAGATACTTTGTAGCCCGTAGCATTCAAGGACTCCATGAGGAGGGAATTATGAATGGCTCAAAGCAGCGCCACAGGAAGCATTGGAAACCTGTCACACACAGCATCCCTGGTGCAGCCAACAAGTGTGTGAATGAGATCTAGAACCTGACAAACACAACATCCAACACCAACTTCGCCACTCAAACCTGAGAGGCTGTCCCCAAGTCACTCAGCTGTCTGTGACCATTTTCTTCATCCAGAAACTGGGATGAGAAGGATGGCATCCCCACCACACTGTGGTTTTGAGGTCCAGCCTGGAAAGCACTTAGCATATACCTAGCATGCTGCAGTGATAAGACTGTTCGTGCTTGCAAATAAACCTAACTAGGTTTTGCTGGCCTCTGCCCTCCGTGGTTGTCTCCAGGCCTCCAGCTTCTAGCTGCATTCTTTCCGACAGAAATTACAAAACGTCTTGGAAGGAACAGGATGGGCAGTCCCTAGTCTAAGAGCCCTGTTCTGTTTCTAATAGCTACAAATGATAAGAGATCCTCACCTGGAACTTTAAAGTGGTATCAGCCGAACGCACATAGTCCTGCAAGGCTCAAAAAACATATGGCAACGTTTATCTGCTGGTTTTCTATCCTGAGCCAGGCTTTGTAGTAAAAAATATTTGATGTTGGGCTCAGGGGAAATGGGGGAAAATGTTAAAACAGGAACCTCTTTGCGAATACCTTCTTAAGACAACTGCAACACCACTCAGAGGACGCTGTATTTATTTGGATCCTGGGACGCTTAGTAAGGTGATGACAGAAAACACTGGCTTAGGGATCCAGGGGGCTGGGGCAGCCAAAATAATGTGTCAAAGTTGGCCTTGCATGAGCAGGAGAGGGCCTGTCCAGGAGAGAGTGGACACCATTCTAAATGTGTAAGACTCTAGACAAGAAAATCGAAGAATCCACAGTAGGCAAGATCATGGGCTGATGTGGGAATTGCCTGTGCTCTATGTGACTTTTCCCATCTTGGGCTGGGGTCCTGTGGACTGTGCTCAGTCAGAGAACAGGGGGAATTTAACTAGGGGTGAGGGTACCTGCAAAGGCTAGACCGAAAGCTAAGCTGCAGGCCCAGGGAGGAGTGTATGGGGGCTATGATATGGTCAGTTTTATGTGACAGCTTAGCCAGGCTATCGCTCTTAATCCATTGTTAAACATTTATCCAGGTATTATATTTTATAGCTGCGATTAAGAACCACAGTCAGTTGACTATAAGCAAAGGCTATCATCCTCCGTAGGCTTGGGGGCCTCTTCTAATCAGCTGGAAGGTAGAAGACGACACCCTGAGGTCCCCCACAGGAACGAGAAATCCCACTTTGCAGACCTCAGGCCAGCTTCAGCCAGAAAGTTCCACCCCACCCCACAGGCTGCAGCCAGGACCTCGCCAGCCCCAACAACTGTAGAAGCCAAGTCCTTGCAATAAATCTCTAAATAGATATAGGATGCATTTTCATTTCTTTAATATTTTTTCCACTGTATATTTTGAGTTATTTCCTTAGTGGTTGCCTGGGGCTTACTATATACATCTCAACTCATCAGAACTGGCTTCAGATTCCTATCAACTCAATTCCATCGAGACAGAGGAGTATTACTCACACCCCCTGAGTCCATTCGGGGGCTTATTTTGTACATGTTATATCCATAAATGTTATAAACCCAGCAGCACATTGTTATTGCTTTTATAATTTTATGCCACTTGAAGAAGGGTCGGGAAGAAGGAAAGCACGCACTGTCTTCACCTTGTGTTACACCTGCTACCTTCTTCTTCCTCCTGCTTCCTGCTGTTTGTCCCTGTGGATTCAAATGGCCATCGAGTTCTTTCCTTAGTTCAGTGACCCTTTACTGCAGCTGTCGTTTTGCGCCCGTGTGCTGATAGGTATTCCACATTTCGACGTGCTGTATACCCAGACTCTATACAACCCACTCTAAGCAAAAACTTTGTAAATTAGTTAAGAAAGCAGCAGCGCCAATTCGTTTTTGTTTTTTTTTTTTATCACATACTTATATTTGCACAAAACAGATTCAAACAGGCTAAACAGAAGGACTTCCTTTAGCACTTCTTTTCCACATAACATTTTTATTGATTCTCTGGGAGTTTTACATCATAGATGCTGATCACAATCCCTTCCTACCCCTTTCTAGTCCTTCTATGTCTCTTCAGCCTTGTGCCCTCTCCCCACACCTTCTTATAAAAATAAGAAAAAAAATGAAAAAGAAAAAAAAAAGTCCACTTAGTGCTATGTATATACTCAGTGAAGCATCGAACTCTCTGTGGCCTGCCCCTTCAACAGAAAGGAGTCCCTGCTCTCCCACACCTCTGTCAGAAGCTGTCAACTGTGGAGAAATCTTCTCTTCAGCATCTCCATTCCTTTCCTTAACACCTTGGATTTCAGCTTCTCCACAACCACTGAGTTCTCACCTTCTTTATTCTGGTCAATTCAGTCCCTCTTCCAGAACTTTCCTTTCAGTTATATATACTTTGCAAATTCAGAAATTCAATTTTTTTCTTCTTCTTCTTTTCTAAGTTGTATTTCTACTGATGATCTACGTAATGTTGTCCCAATATCATTCTATGAACTTAAATAATAGTTTCCTCAATATATATAGTGTCTAACATGAAGTTTGTCCTGCTCACTCTCAGGGCATTCTTGGAGCCATGTTCCCACCCTGATAACTGGGTCCTGCCTTCTTCCTTTCATGCTTTTCTCTTTCCTCAGTGACTGGCTGGGCTCTCTGAGTGGAGCCCACTTTCCATGTAGTGTGAAACCTGGGACTCAACTCCCCAAAGGCCACAGCCTGCAGTATATCACCGGCCACCGACCATGACACAGGTCTCAGTAGAGTCTCTTTCTGGACCACAACTAGCTGCTAACCCTAACAGCTGAACTGTATTCACCAATGGTGCTTAAATTATTTCCTGGGCTTTTCTAATCAAATGCCATTTCCTTTGTAACAATGGCAACTGAAGTCTGTGTTGGAGGGGTTGTTGCTGCTACTGCTGTTTTCCTGTCCCTAAAGGGTTTTCTGCTGCCTGTTTCCCTGCCTCCTTCTAGAAAACTAGCTACTGTAAATAGGAGTATTTAGCCTGTACCTCCAATCTATTGTGTTTTACTATGGTCTACAACAGTTGGGGGAATTCTGAAGCTCAACCTTCTTCCTTGGTTTTTACCTGAGACCAAGATCGTTTTAGTGACATAGAACCTTCTGCTCTGTGACCTACTTCTCCCCCAGGCAAAATTGTTGTACTGACTCTGGCCACAGAAACCAGGACAAGCACACACATTCATCCGGGTTGCATTCCTGCCTTAGCAGTGGGGTGAGGGGCGGAAGTTGTGTCTTCTTTCTCAGGAGAGAACTCCTGTCCATGAGCTAGGTCAATGAGGCTGGGTCTCAGTGCTAGGGGAGAGGTTAGGTCCTGGTGAGGACTGAGCAGAAGCCCTCCTAGAACCGGATATGAGGAACAAAGGGTAATGGTGGTCTCTGTAGCTGGGTTGAAAAATAGGTTATGGGGCTGATCAACCTGGGTTATGATATAAAAATGGTAACGGGGACAACTACATCTCAGAGCTCCCAGAACAGAGTGTAAAGCACCCGCTCACATTGCTGAATCTTTTACATCTGCTTAACTCAGTTCTGCATTAAATGGGCTCCCAAGAAAAGCCTTCTCCATGAAGCGGCCACCCCAGAGGAAGACATGAGTAAGTAACGGAGAGCAGAGCTATAAATAAGCCCATGCCTGTGTGGCTAGGAGCCACTGCTGCTCTAGCCTGCGTACTCTCCTCCCAGGGAACGTACCCTGTCTTCCTCGCTTGCTCTAATTAAGCTCCTAACTGCTCCACTCCCGAGTCCCACCTGAATTTTTCCCTTTCAGAAGCATTAGAACCAAGGCTGCTGCGAAGGTTGAGACCAAAGGGAACTGGGGGGCATCCCCACAACGCAAGCCACGCTGCTGCACCACCACAAAGCCAGCAGAGCCGAGAGTGGAGCCCAGGGAGGAGCCTCTGACATCCCTCCAACCCAGCATCAGTGGCAGTAGGTACCTGACCCAGGGTGGGAAATACCGACGCACTGTCTTTCTGGTGACAGCATCCTCTGCTGGGAACCTGAAGAGACCTTGTGTTCTTGGCTACATGCGTCTGGGCATGGAGTTACCAAGTGCTAAGCAGAGAGAAGAAAAGCACGAGTGCAGCTGGGTGAGTGGGCTGGGAGGGGTGTCTCAGTCCAAATATCACGGACGTTATGCTCACGTCTCTTACTGGCTAGCTTTACTTCCGTAAATGTTTCTTCATTTGCTGTGCCCTTAGGACCATTTCTGGAGAGTTGCTTTTAATAGTTCTCATGAGCCTCACTGAGGGCAGGTCAGTGGAGGCCTTCACATGGCTATGCCAGAAGTAGAATCCAGCTGGGCACTTAAATATTAATTTGACTTATATTCCCTTTGGAAGAGTAGCAAGAAAAGAGAATTTATTTGAGCCTTCATTCGAAAGCTCATGCTGCGGGCGCCCAGGGCTCTGGTTCCTTGAACAGACTACTGGGTTGCTTTCTCTTTGCTCCCTCATCTACAGAACAGGAAGTGATCCCCACCCTGTAGAGCTGCTGGGGGAGAAGCTGCACATCTCAATACCTGACCCCCATCAGCACTGGGCAACCATTCTCAGAGCTCAGAGACATCCCTGGCCTATGGGAGAAGTGGACATCAAAGCTGGGTGTGGTGGGGTCCACCTGTAATCCCAGCACTCGGGAGGCAGGAGCAGAAAAATGTCTAATTTGAAGCCAATCTGGGCTACCCAATGTGATACTCTGTCTCAAAACAATAAGAACAAAAACAGCAAGGAAGTATGCTAACCCCAGTACCCAGTTACAATGTCTTGACCATGGAAATGTCCTTCTGGCAAGAGTTTGGCTATCTGAGTGTACCCCTGGAGGCTCCACATGATAAAAATTCTCCTCTGTGAGTTATTTGGAGGGTAGAAATGTGTTTGTTTCTCTATATAGGCTTCCTCTGTATAGCCTTGGCTATCTTGGAACTTACTATGTAGACCAGGCTGGCCTTGAACTCACAGAGATCTGCATGCCTCTCCTTCCTGAGTAGGGAGGGTGGGAATTAAAGCATGCACCACCACACCTAGGCTTGGAGGGTAGAAACTTAATCCAACTGCTGTGTTTAGAGGTCAGAGGGTTATTATGCCTAGGTGTGGTCATTAGCATAGGGCCCTAGTGATTAGAGAGTGATGATTTAAGATGAAGGAAAGAGGCTCTTGGCGGGTTGGGGTGGGGCTGGGGGTGGGTGTCCTGTGTTCTCTGTCTTACTTACCTTGTGATGCTCTGAACCCCTGTAGAATGCTACTAGGAAGTCTTGGAAATGTCTCTCTGTAGTCGGTCACAGCTCATGCACAGACACACAACTGGACAAAGTGTAGAGAGTAAGTGACTGCTGGGAGCTCAGCTGCAGTTGAGACACTTAGGTCACCGCCTGTGCTGTGTAACACTGTGCTCTGGACATGACCTAGTTGCTCCAGTGAGTTCACAGCAACTGTGGCCAGCTGCGGAACACGGCTTGCACAAGGTGGGGCCTCTCGTGGATGGCAAAGGTTCTCATGAACCACCCTTCCCCGAGGTGGTCAGTGGTGGCTGGGGTGTGGTGGTGGGGACACTTTCTTCAGTGGGGTAGCCACTGATGAGTTGGTCATGCTCCAGTAAAGGGCCCCAGCCATGCGCGTGCAGGCAACCTAATTAAGGGCACTGAGGCATGGGAAACAAAACATGGCCAAAGACAGAAAAGCAGCAGGGAGATTTGTTGGAGAGGAGAAAGGATGGAGTGGGAAAGTGTGAAGGGGGAGGGGAAGGTTGTGTGAAAATGACCGAAATACATTATACTTATTTATGAAATTGGAAAAGAATAATAAAGTAAATTTTTAAAATAATTATTTTTAGAAGGTCACCATCAATGGACCCCTTGTTCCTTTATCTCTAGAACCACGAGCTCAAAATAGCTTCCCTTATAACTTACAAAGCCTGCAGTCTGCTACTGCTAACAGGAAACAGACTAATAAACACGATCTCCTCCCCAACACACACACACACACACACACACACACATACACACACACACACACACACACACACACACACACACACACACACAAGCTTCACTCAAGGGGAAAGCCAAACACAACAGCTGATGTTCCTCTTTCCTTAAAGACTGTAGTTTATCAATTTAACACACCCATGGGACTGCCTCCCACACTTGAAGGAAAACTGTTAGTAACAGAATGGCAATGAGGAAGTTTTTTATGCAGTGTACCAAATAAGCAAAAAGTCTGCACAGGAAAAGCCCCAACAGGGGAGCAGATCTTCCAGCCCCAATCTCTAGCAACTGTGGGTAAAAGAGGCAACTGATAAATTCTGTTAGAAATTCAGACTCCAGGGCTGGAGGTGTGGCTCGGTGCATAGAACACATGCTGGATCCAGTCTCCAGCATGATGTGAAAAATGAGCATTTGGGACAGGCCTATAATCCCAACACTTAGGAGGAAGGGACAGGAGGATCAGAAGTTCAAGGCCAGCCTCTGTGCCATAGTGACATCAAGATTACCCCGTGCTACATGAGACCTTGTCTCAAACAACAATGAAAGCATACGCTGAGGGAGAGGTGAGATAGTTTCTTCAACAAACAGTGCTTGAAAACCTAGATGCCCACGTGTAAAAGAATCAACAGATTAATACCCCTCACCTTGCTCAAAAAATCAATTCAAAATGGATGAAAGGCCTTCATGTAAGACCTGAAACTGCTAGAGGGAAATAGAAGCAAATGTCCCAAGATGACGGTACAGTCAGGCATGGTGGTAGACTCCTATAACCCCGACTAGGGAAGCAGAGCAAGATTATGATGCCTTTACAGACAATCTGGTTGCCATAGCAAGTTCCATGCAAACCAAACCTACGTAGTCATGCACTATCTCAAACAACATGCTAGTTGTAAAGGGCTTGAATGTATGGATTTGGAGGGGAGAAATACAATTCAGCCCCTAATCGGGCCTTTCAAGAAATCGGTTTTAAAACAATGCTGATTTCCCATCTCCTCCTTCCTTCCTCCCCGGCATGTCTGGCTCTAGGGCTATGGCTATGGACCTGAATGGGGATGATGGCCAGTCCCCAGGGATTCTAATAGAGGCAATCTGCTACTTCAAGAACTCTCGTTGAAAGCTGGCACAAGCAGCAATGGCACATTCTAGGCTCCTCCTGAGCAGAGACAAAAGACTCTCCCTCTGGGCCTCCCTCAGAGAGGCTCAAGGACCTGCAGATCATACTCGTCCTTTACCCAAGCACTCTCTCACAGGGACAGCTGGGGGCAGCTCAGGGTCCCTTGGCACTGTCAGAGTCCCCTGCATGTCCTCCTGGCACAGGAGGAAGGGGAACAGCCTTGGGCTTACTGTTCTCCTGCCTACTCTGCAGGATGCATCTCCCAGGTTCCTGACTTCCAGCTATTTGTGTCCATCTGGGACACTGCCAGGGGACTGGAGTACAAAGAGTCCCTGGGCCTCAGGCCTCTAGTCCACTCTGTGGCCATTCTCCATGACCCAGTTCCCACTGTGAGACCACATGACCCCATTTTCCAAGTGACCCTGGCCCCTGGGATCCTTCACTCCCATCTCCTCCCTGGAAGAAAAGAGTGGCTGTAGACAGTGCCTTTGCCTCGATTCGACTTCTTCTACTGCAAATATCAAGGGGTATCTATCATCCTTCTACTGAGACTCTTCGAAACAGTAAGACCGGTAAATAGGTTTTGTGGTGGAGAAGGAAAGGGACAGACAAGGAACCACCAAGAGGCTGCTTTACCAAAGAACTTTCCCGATCAACCCGTACCTCCAGCTCTAGAATAGAGATAGGATAGCAAGAATGTCGGACCAACAGAGCAGCTATCTACATGCGTGCCCGAAGTTCTCGTGTTGAAACAGAGTCATCAGTACAGTATCATTAGGAAGAGAAGCCTTTAGAGGGTGATTAAGTCAGGAAGGCAATAAAATGGGAACCTCATAGATGGGCTTGAAGAGGGTTGGGCAGACGCTTACTTGGTAAAGTGCTTGCCTTGCAAGCAGGAAGACCTCAGTCCCAGGCCCAGAACTCACATTGATTGCTGTTTTAGCTTCAGACTGTATAGCTCTGGCTATCCTGAAACTCCTGTTGGCCGGCTTCAAAATCAAAGAGATCTGCCCGTCTCTGCCTCCTGAGTGCTGGTATTAAAGGTGAGCCACTATGTCCAGCTGTTGGCTTTTTAAAGGAATTGGTGACTCACACTTACTTATAGGACCTGTGCTGGGAGGTGGAGACAGGTGGATGAGGACTCCAGGCCAGGCAGAGATTCTGACTCAAAATCAGGTGGACACAGCTAAGGAACCTAAGGTGAACCTCTAACAGCTGTACACACACACACCTGCACATACATGTATACACAAAAATAGATGAGAGAGAGAGAGAGAGAGAGAGAGAGAGAGAGAGAGAGATTATAGATAGATAGCTAAGGAGCATAAATTCATGCCTCCTATCCTCTGAGAACTCATGTTTACCCCTCTAGAGCAAGAAGCAGCTTAGATGCCATTGGAAACAAAGACTCAGCCCTTGTCCAACACTGAAGCCTCTGTAGACTTGGGCTTCGTGTAGAAGCCCCCAGAACAATTACCAGTGTGCTTATTTATAACAAATGATAACTTTGTGATTAGAACACCGAATAGCCGAGCCTCTGCACCCTGCATTCTCTCAGCTTTTTCTCAGCATTGAGAGGCTACCATGTGTCTTGTATAGGATGTGACCAAGTGGCTCGAACCTCCTCTACCACAACTGTGACACCACCAAAGATATCTCCAGACACTGGCAAATGACTTCCCACAGCCCATCCAGCTAGGTGAGATCTACTGCCCTTGACTCATGGTACCACATCACATATACTAGATGAGGCCAGGCTAGAGGTTAGATGGCAAATAAGTAGCTACTGCCTCCTGCTCTAAAAAAGTCATTGAAATTAAACCACAGGCTCAGAGCCATCCCCAGGGTGGGGTCACATCAGTCCAATCCACCACGATCGTTATGCCATAGCTTGCTTCCTGCTCTTTGGGTAAAATGAGATTTAAAGCAGCCCTTTGCAGAGGTGCAGAAATGAAGGGACAAGCAGGAAGGGCCCTTCCCGTGAGCCTGGTTGGGAGGGGAGGGGGTATTTGTTTAGATTTATTCATCATTTATTGTGTATGTGTGTATCATGAACTTGCAGAGGCCTGAGGAGGCTGGAAGGCAGCACTGCTCCCCGGAACTAAAGCAATAGGTGGCTGTGAGCTACTGTGTAGGTGCTGAGAACCAAACCCAAGCCCTGTGCTAGAGCACCACATGCTCATAACTGCTGAGCCATCCCTCCAGCCCCTGCGCCTTGGTCTCTTGAGATTACTGGGAACACTGGCCCCTATACGAGAGCCTCTGGGGTGCAACACAAGGCTTAAGGCTATAGCCCTGGATCAAACGAGCTCCTTCCTTCCCATCTCTGTAGCAACAGAAAGGCTACTTCATCCCTCAGGCCTTAGTGTGTGCAGATTTGTCAAAGAGTAATAACTCTTCCCTTATTAGTGCTTTTGAGGAATTAAAGGACTACATATAAAGTGAAAAACCAAACAAACAGTACCCTAGAGCTCACTGGATTAGAAGCTGGCCAACCATGACCCATGGACAGACCACATCCATCTCGGCTGCCAGACTGAGCAAACATAATCTTTGGCAGCCTGACCTGCTGACCACCTGCTCTATAAACCTGGGTTTCTGGACCCAGCCATGAACTTGGCCATTTTTCCCTTGCCTACAGCTACTTAGTATACATGAGGCACAGTAGAGCAGGTCAAGCCTTCCTCAAACCTCAACTCCTCACTCCCTCGCCCTCCACAGGGAGAAGACGCAGACCAGCACTAGGAGTTGGCCAAGTTTTCAACAGGCCAAGCAGCCCTGAACACAGGCAGATTCCCCTGGTCCAAACCCCATCTCCTATGAAGATCCAAACATGTCATTCAACACGCTGGTGCCTCCGTGTCCTCTCTGAGACCCAAGAGTGGAACTGTCAGATGAAGGCAGTGTGAACTCAGGTCGGATTTTGTCTAGCAGAAGTTGAGATCAGCAGATGCAGGGGATCCTCTTCTAGGGACCTCAACAAGACATGGCTGTCCGAAGCAAGGAAAAGGATGAAACTCATTACTTAAGACATCGCTGTTAACGTCAGGCTTGAAGAGACGGCTTAGTCAGGTGTTCCCTATGCAAGAACGAGGGCTGAGCTCAGGTTCCCCAGTGCTTACATAAGAAACTGAACATCGTGGCTGCAATTATAATTCCAGGGCTAAGGAGCTGGAGGAGGAGCCGGGAGATCTCTGAGGCTTCCAGTCAGCCAGCCTAGCTAAACCATCAAGCTCCAAGTTCAGTGAGAGACCCTGCCTCAAAATAAGTAAATAAAATAAATAAAATAAAATAAAGTGGATGATGGAGGAACACGGAACACACCCAATTCTGATTTTAGCTTCGATACACTCACGGTCACGTACGTGTACACACACACACACACACACACACACACACACACACACACACACATAGGGGTGTGGTAACATATACCTACAATTTCAGCCATTGGTAGAGATAGGAGGATCTGAAGTTCAAGATCATCATGCTAAATGCTAAGTTCAAAACCAATGTAGCTACAAAAGACTGTCTAAGAAGGAAGGAGGAGGAGGGAGAGAGGGAGAGGAGGAGGGAGGGAGGGAAGAAGAGAAGGGGGAAAAGGAGGGAGGAAAGAGGGAGAGACATCTGATCCCTACTGCTCCCAGGTGGACAGTGCCTGCAGCACTTTGGTCACAAAATGACTGACACCTGTGCTAACTCTCCACGGCAAACTGAGGCTTAAGCCCCCATCTCTTTAAGTTGAAGGTGCTTTGCTGAGGAAGCCTCTCAGAAGCAGAAGCAAATGTGTGTCTGGCGGCTCAGGACTCTTACATCCCTGACACGTTTAACACAGCCTGTGATCCACAAGGAATTCGGTCTCAGTCACAAACTAACATGGTCCCCCTGGCCCTGGCATTGGGTGTCTAGATGGAGCAAGCTTATTGGTCAGGAACACACATTAATGAGCTGTGGCCCCAGTCAATTCTCTTCACTGTTCTCCAGCCTCTCCTCACCCCTCCTTACCTCCTGCCTCATTGCCGCTGCTGTGCTGATCTCTGGCTGGGTGACCAGGTGGATCCATGTTCGAATCCCACTTCTGCTGTTTCTGGTTGCCCAGTGGTGGGAAACTCACCTTTCTTCCTGGGCCTCCTCTGTTCATCTTTAAAATGTAGGTGCTGAGTACCAGTGCCCCAGGGTGACGGGATTTAGAGGGAATGGTACATTGAGACTACTTCACCACAGCAGAAGAGGGGGCTTCTCTGTCCCTCCTTTTGCTCTTCTTCTGTGTTTTTGGTTTCTCTTTGTAGTGTTATTTTGCTTTGCTTTTTATGATATGATGATATGGGGGGTTGAATCCAGGCCATGCACATGCTAGGCAACTACATGGGGACCACTGAGAAGTATCCATGGTCTCATGGGTTCTAAGCTGCCCAGGTTGGCTTTGAACTGCTCACCCCTCCTGCTTCGGCCTCCTACGAAGCCAGTTTCACAGGCTTGAGCCACCAGGCCTGACTCTTTAGAATTCTTCATGGTAACAAACTGAACAAGAGGACACCCAGAGTGAACAGATTTGATCCCCATGCTGTGATTCAGAGTCAACCCCAGCTGTCAAAATGCTAGCCAGAGTGAGGGTTTCTAAGAGGATGATGCTAGGTAGAGAAACCATATGCCTAGAGCTCCTGCCCATGCTGTTGGCTCTCTGCCCTAAGAGGCTCTACGAAGATACCAGCACGAAGGGCAACAGGAAGCTGAAGGCTGAAGCAGGTGAGGGACAAACACCATTTCCACAGTCACAGAGCCTGATTCCCTCAGGGCTATCACCAGGCAGAGGCCTTGACTGAGTCTTCCCACTTTCCTAATCTTCTCTGTCACAGAGCAGAGCCCCAGATGGTGCCGGTGGGTTTGATAGGTGGGTATGCCCCTTGGCTGCTTTTCCTCTCAGTGGAGTGGCTGGGGAAGAGATCTCCCCTGAGATTGAGCCCTCATTTCCCTATAGTCCCACCACCCTACCCCCTTCATCGTGCTTCCTAGAGTCACCTCTCACTAGAAGGATTTCCCCCTAAGCCTTGGGGTATGTGCTGGCCTCAAGGAAGAATGTCGAGCAAGGTCCACTTTGGCCCCAGCCTTCAGGTCAGCCTCCCTGGACAAAGTCCTGACTGGAAGTCATGCTTCACTCAGGGAACCTCACACCCAGTTACCCACAAGAGCAGGGATATAAGGTCAGGCTGTGCCACCAAACACTGCCAAGTGGCACTCACTCCATGTTCCCAATGGCTGACAGAGGCTGAAGATTTGTGGGGTCTTCATGACAATATAACATCACCTTCTACTCCTCCTCTCACAGGACTGGCACACCAAGCTCCCTCTCAGTCAGATGTGGCAGAACCCACCAAACCTGCCCACCCCCACTCCCCCCAATGTCGATGATCCATCCCTCATTGATCTGGCTCCTGGGATGAGACAGCCAGATCAGTTCTGAGCTGCTGAGAGGAAGAAAGGTGAGAGCCCAGCTACCGATTCATCCCAGCCCCTGTGAGGAGCAGGCTGGACTAGATCCAACGCCCATCTGGTACAAGGAAGGAAGAAGGGAAACCCTGGACAAAGCCTCCATCATAGTGGCTTAGAACATCCCTGGGAAACAGCATGGCTAGTCCCAGAGCTCTGGGCAAGGGGGAAACAGTTTAGGGGCGTCTTTTAACAGAACGGGCCCATGATGAACCACATCCTGAAGGTGAAGTAATATGGCCACCCCTTGCTCTGAGGCCACTGGACTTACCTGCCAGAAGAAGAACAGAGCCTTCTCAGTGTGAGACTCCTAACTCAATTAACCGGAGTCCCCAAAACCACCACTCTGCACTATTGGGTTCAGTGACCCTCCCAAGACTCCTCGATGGCTTCTGGGGGCCTCCGGAGTTCATGTTGTCACTCTGACAAGGCCTCTGCTCTATGAGACTAACAGGCTTCTGGTCAGGGAAAGGGAGAGGGGACAGAAACTCTTGAATCAAGCTGTGGACAGATGCAAACCCAGAGACTTACACTGCAAAGCTGCTTTCAAGGGTCATGAAAACAGTTTGTAAAAACTGAGATGCCTGTAGGGACTATCTTTAGCTGGAGTGGTCAAGAAGCTTCCAGAAGAAGACAGTACTGAAATGAGGGCTCTGGAAACCGACATGGAGCCCGCACTGTCTGAGAGATTGTTATTTGAGCTCTAATGTGAGCCACATGTATAATTTTACTTTTTTATTTCTTTTTTTTTTTTTTTTACTGTAGCCACATTCAGAAAAGTGAAATGAATAAATGAATGTCTTAGCTGTGTGTTTTGTTTGGCCCGAATGTGATACAAAATGGTAGAAGAATTAATCCATTTGTTTTCCTATCATACACTGGGTTTATATTTCATATTCACAGCCCATCTTGGTTTGCGCAGACAGGCTACACGAGTGTCACATGTGGTATGTGTCTACCCTGCTGGACATCAGGATTCTGTGATCTGGCCCAGCAACAGACACACCTGGGGTATGCCCTGAAACTCCCCAGCCTGGTCCCAGACCCACTGAACCATGTACTTGTTTACCAAGAGTTCTATTTTAATAAATTCTGCCACCGTAACAAAACACTAGGAAATGTACAAACACAAATGCTTCTTTTCTTTTTTCTAAAAGATTTATTTATCATAGATAAGTACACTGGAGATGTCTTCAGACACACCAGAAGAGGGCATAAGATCTTACCTCAGATGGTTGGGAGCCACCATGTGGTTGTGGGATTTGAACCCAGGACCTCTAGAAGAGCAGTCTGAGCTCCTAACCACTGAACCATCTATCCAGCCCCAACACAGGTGTTTCTTACCCCTAGTTCTGGAAGCCAGCAAATCCCAGACAGGTGTCAGTGGATTCTGGAAAGAGTCACTCTTTGCTTTGCTGGAGGTTCTTTGCTTCCATGTGCCCACACGGCACAAGAGGCACGCGCTCACTGGAGGCTTTTGTAAGGACACGAACTCAAGACTTGAGGAGAGAGCCCTCAGAATCATCAGTTCCCAAAGCCCCCACTTCCTAGAAGATACCAGCATCCAGACCACAGCAACCTCTGGATGATCTGATAAAATTGAGGCTCTTTTTCCTCACCCCTAACATCTGACCAATCTCTGAATCCTGCTCAACTCAATTTCTCAACCCCTCCTGTGTTAATCCCATTTCCTGGTTCCTGCCAGCACCTTAGAGTAAGTCACTACTCTCTGGCTTGGTTGTAGGTCAAAATTCACCACAAAAATGCTGAGGTCCTGTTTAGATGGCTCCTACTTAGTTACTGCTCTATTACTGTAAAGAGACAGCATGACCAAGACAAGTTAGAAAGGAAGGCATTTGACTGAGGGCTTGCCTACAGTCTCAGAGAATCTATGACCATTATAGCAAGGAGTGCAGCAGAGGCAGGGATGGGGTGGGACAATAGCTAAGAACTTACATCCTGATTCACAGGTAGAGAGGCTGGGAGAACAAGATTGGGCCTGGCATGGGTTTGTGAAACCTCAAAGCTCACCTCTGTGACACACCTCCTAACCCTTCCAGATCAGTTCCACTAACTGAGAACCAAGCATTCAAACATGAGCTTACGGTAGCCATTCTCATTCAAGATTTCCAACACAGATGGGAATAACCGCTGTCCTTGTAAAAGGGACAGACAGCGAGGGATGATGTCAGGGGAGGGTGAAGGAAGACATGGGGGTAAATCAAGAGAAGCCGAGGAATGTCGAAGGTGGATGGCTAGCAAGCCACCAGTACCCATGAGAGACATCTAGGGAATCCTCAAAGGGTTGTGTCAATCTAGCCAAACCCATGATCTCAGACCTCCAACCTCCAGAACTGGAAGGTGAAGAACTTAAGTTATGAAATGATGTCTACGTGGCCATTCTCCATAGCAGCCCTATTAAACCAACCATATTCAACACCCCTTCCCTTCACCATTGGCATCAACCTCTACCTGGGAACCTAGTCCACAAAGTCCCCTCCAGGCACAGATAGGCAAACATCAAAAAGTGAAAGCAAGAGGGATGAGCATCCCCCAGCATCAACCCGCTTCACACCCCATCCTGCCTTCCTAGCACCCGCCCTTTGTTTCATCCAATCCCTAATTCACAGGATACCAGCCCCTCCCTCTTGTTCCCTCACTCTTCAGTGTGACGTGCCATCCAAGTGAGGGATTGCGGGACACACTTCTTAAACAGCGATGCTCAGTCACGCTCAAAGGACTCGTGTGCGCGCGCACACACACACACCTTTCTGAGTAGGACCATGGCCCTGAGATAGATAGAGAGGGGTTTGTAACAGGTCCAGGTCCACAGTCAGAGAGCAGCAGGGCTACGGAAGCATCACTACCCTCTCTTAATTGGGGAGAGGCCATGTATTAAACACCTGCTTGTCCATAGAGAGTGAACTTCAAGATGGTGGTAGCTATTTACTCTGCTCCAGCCCTAGACCAAGATGGCCATTCTTTCTATATAAATGAGGAGGTGATGGCACTCAAGACTGGGCCAAGCAGCCTAGTGGTCCATGGCCTACAACATACCTCTGCAAATGAGACAGTGCCCTTGAGGGCCCAACAGCAATGCCGCAGTGTTTCCACAGCCTGATAACTTCACTGGAAGGAATTCTTTACATCTTAACATGAGGCCCTATGGGACAGCTGGAGAATTCCAGAGCCATAGATAACTGTAGCTAGGCAGGGCTACATTGTTTCCACAATTGTTTCTGGCAGAACTCTAGAGGAAAATGCAAACCAGATGTACAGAGAAATATTTTGTTGGTCAGAAAAGAGAGAAAACAAGCTCCTCCCAGTCAACGGACATTCCAGCCTTTACCTGGGGCTGTGTGAGGAGGAAGAGTCTCTGCTGGGGTCGATGCTGCCCTGCTCCCTGGGACTCTGCAAGCTGGAGAGACATATGGAAATAAGCTTTTGCTTCTCCTGGGAAAGCAGGGAGCCCGTGGGGCTGCGTAATGAGCCCAGAGCTTAATTGAAATAAATAAATCCTGTGCAAGCCTTTTAGCTGGCTACAGGGAATTAGCTCTTTTCCTTGGAGGGGCTGCCAGAGACAGCCTCCCCAGCTTCTCTGCTGGGCTTTGGACACCAACTGCTGATGACCTTGACCAAGGAAAGCCAGTGTCAGCCAAACAATCTGCCTGAAGGCCTAGGAACCTTCAAGTCCCCTCCTGCTCCCCCTAAGCCTAATCAAAATGGAGGCCTGGCCATGAAGACCCGTCATGCCAGCTATTTGAGTAGATTGACAACTGTGGGACAGGAGGATTACAGTTTGGGGGCCTGCCCAGACAATTTAATGTCAAAATAAAAACCAGGGCTGGTGCTATGGCTCAGCAGTAAAAGCACCTGCCATCAAACCTGACAACCTGAGTTGGAGCCCCAGGTTCCAACTTCTCCAAAAAAAAAGTTCTCTTACCCCAAAGTGTGCAACTCTGTGCACATACCTCACCCCCACCAGTGAATAAAATAAAATAAAATAAATAAAAAGGGCTAGTATAAACTCAGTATCAAGCTTAAGCATGCCAGGGATTTTGGAAGTCAATCCCCAGTACTGAAGGGGGAAAAATATACATACATGGCTATCCTTGGTCATGGGTCATGGAAAACCACAAGCACTTAAGGAGTGTCCCTTTCACAGTGTCTCAAAGTATGGTTCTCAGACCAGCTGTAGCAGTGACCCCTGGTCAACTTGTAAGAATGACAGAGTTCCAGATTAACACCCCCACTACCTTCCGTCACAGACCCCCAGGGTAAATCCAGAGCTGTTTGAAGGAGCTTGTGGTTTCCACTGACACTCTGGTCTGAGGTCCATGTGCTGCTCTTTATGGTCCCTAAGCTCCCTACCCAGTCCTCAGAGGCAGACAGGTGCTCTCTGTGAGGAAACTGAAGCGCACCTGCCTCGGCATGTACTGCCATCTTCCTACTGAGGACAGCCAGACAGCTAGTGGACCCAACTTTGCCAGATCATCCCATTTTTCGAGAGTAGCTGTTGCAAATGTGCACTGTTCTAATGTGAACTCCCCCCACTCCAAAGCACTGTCCCTGCAGGTCTAGCCACTTCTGCCAGGCACAGCTCTGCCTTTCCTGGTTCTCACAGTTGCCAAAAGTTCTTAACCTTTCTCTCCCTTCCCACATCCCAGGAGGACAACCTGCCAGCTTGCTTTCAAAACTCATCCAAAAGAGAATAGTTTAGCGGTAGAGATCTTTCTTAGCACACACAAGGTCCAGGGCTACTTTTCCTGTGGCTCTGACCAAATATCGACAAAAGCAACTCACGGAAAGAAGGGAGGGAGGGAAGAAAGGAGGAAGAAAAGAAAGGAGAAAGGGAGGAAGGAAAGAGCGAAGGAAGAGAGGGAAGAAGGGATTAGAGGGAGGGAAGAAGGAAAGAAAGGAGAAAGAGAGGGGGAGGGAGGAGAAAAGGAGGGAGGGAGAAAGGAAGAAAGGAAGGGTATAAGCATACATTTTTTGCAAACTACTTTTAATAAGTATTCAACCTCTCCTCTAGCCCACCACCTAGCAGAAGTAGCAGAAGAGAAAAGTCATTAGGATGGGGGGAAGTGGCCTGTTCAGCAATAGTTCTTTGGGGGTGAGTTCAATCTTCTTTGGCAGGTCAGTCCCTTAGCAAACACCAAATCCAACTCAGCAGCTGTAGTCCAGTCCTTTGGGCACGCAGACACCAGGCATGAACTGGCAGCTACAGGTCAATCCTGAAGAAATCCATTCCAGCTGCAAACGGCCGCAGGACCTCACGAGCAGCTCGTGGGCAAGTTTCTCTCATTGGCAGTGTTAATACAAGTTGAGCTCAACAACACTATGTCAGGCAAACCAATACATGTGTGTCGTTAGTGAAGAATAGCAAGATGGAGCAAAGCAAACCAATGCTCAGTGCTCCTCTCCCACTGACTGTGGGGTCACATTTACACCCCTTCATCAAGAGTCCTTTCACGTGTCTGCTATGTCCAAACATCCTTCCACCTGTGTCTGCTTCAGGAAAACAGTCTTTCACCTGTGTGCCCCAGCAAAACATCACTTGGCAAAACTAACTTTCCAACGAAAGTAGACATTTCCACTCTAGAAAGGAGGTTACGGTTTGATGGTACAGTCCAGGGTGGGTGGGGGGCTGGCAGGAGCTTGAGGCAGCTGGTCACATTGCATCCAACTTCCACTAAGTCCACCTTCTCCGTTTCTCTCTGTCTGGCCCCCAGCCCATAGGATGGTAGAACCCAAATGTGTTTGGGAGATGTGAAGAGGTTTGTGTCCTAGACGAGACTATCTCCGAGTTGATACTCAGGAGTAACCCCCACACCTGGTTCTGTCCTCGACACTGAGATGAAAATACCAAACACCTCACGACAGACAGGCTCTTCCACGGTGATCTCCGCCTCACACAGTACTGGCCATTGGCTTCCTGGCTTCTGTTCTCACTCTGGCTTTTGCATTTGAGTCTCAATGAAACACACAGAGCTGTGGTTTAAAGTGAGGAAAAAAATTAGGATAGAATTTAAAATGCAGAGGAGATCCTGCTTTTGCTCAGACAGCCAGGGCACAGTCTACTTTTCTGACAACCTTCCATGTCATGACCCTGTGGGTCCCACCCCAAATAGTACCTTTCACTGCTGTGGGTACCTAGCCCCTCTGACTTAGGTCCCTTTGTCTCAGAGGTTGCTCTGCCTAGAGCATTCTCCTCCCATTACCTTCCAGTTCACTTTGCTCTCTTTTCACGGGGATCTCTGTCTCTCTGTGTGTCTCTCTCTATTTCTCTCCATTTTTCTCTCTAACTCCCTCTTCTCTAAAGCCCACCTTGGAAGCCATAACTAACATCCTCTGCCCACACTCTCAGTCTCTTTGGCCAGTAGGACTCATCTTACATCCCATAATAGACTATCTGCACATGAATTTATTGGTCATAGGCCTCCAGCCTCCATCTGTCAAAATTAGAGCTCCTTGGGAACAGGAACATCTGACTACACCTGGTAAGGAACATCTGTCTGCACGCAGTGCAGTACCTAGTACCCGGTGTGTATTCAGAAAGTAGATATTACGTGAGTCAAGGGGGAAGGCTTGGCACTGACCCTTCAACTGGAGGGTCCTGAAGCTACTGACCTGAGCCAAGCTTACTGCTACTCATAGAACGCTTAGTCCTGGCTCCAGCTGGTTATGGGATCATTCAAGTACAGTAAGTCTTTCTAGGGTTTCTAATAGAAAGCCACCTCCCTTTCCTAGATTTCAGACAGGACCGCCACATGCAGGGTGACCACCTCTCATGCCTCCATGCCCCTTGCTCATTATATAAATGGTTCCTCTGCAGCTAGTATCTAGCTGCTGCCCCTGGGCCAGCCATGCCCTAGCAAGCATTCTTTAGAATCAAGAAGAGAGGGTTCTAGAAACAACCTCTGCTGTTCTTTGGTGCTCATGATGTGGGTTAGCATTTTAAAGTCTGCAGGAAGTCTGATCACCAATATGAGATCTCTTTATCATAACCATGCTTCTCCAATCTCCTGGGCCACACCAACTCTTCCCTAATCATGTGCCTACTAGAACACAAGAACACCCACACTCTTAGTCAGCTGCTTCATGGTCTTTGTCCTCCTGGAGAGAGGGAGGAAGACCTATGAAGTGCCCCATGTTCCCAAACTAGATGAACACTATGGCCATGCTGAACTCTCAACCTTCCTTGGGCCCACTCTTCTAAACTTGCCAAGCTATTTCTCCAGGCTGTAACCAATTACCACTTTCTCTACCTTATCAGAGGCCTCCCATCATCACAGGGAACAGGAGACCTCATTCAAACACTCAGAAGTCCAGGGGCTTTAGAGCAAAGGTAGATCTAGACAGTTTCAGGCAAGACTGGATATGACTACCCCATGATGACTATGGCTGCCTCACGGTGACAGTATGATTACCATAGCGCCATCCTTCCTCTTCTCAAGGCTCAATTCCGCTAGAGACAAACCTAAACTTTTCCCGGAAGCTCCTTCAAAATGGGTTTTACTGGATTCGGTCTGTGGCCTCACTTTGGACAAAGAGAACAGACTGAGAATGGCTGTCTACACCACCCCTGTATCTGGGCTGAAAACACTATCAAGACAAAGAGAGGCAAATGGGCAAAAACCAAGCCTGCCAAAACTACCAGGCCTTATTGTTAGGGATGAATTCTGGGAAGACTAATTTCCAGTGAGCCCTGCCAGGCCATTCAAGACTCACTTCCTCTAGGACACAGCCCAAGAGGCACCCAGCCAGAAGACAGAAAAGTAGTCATTCCTGACTGCTATACCAACTGTCTATGCCTCCACCTGACCTATGCTCTTCTCTCTCTCTCTCTCTCTCTCTCTCTCTCTCTCTCTCTCTCTCTCTCCCTCTCTCTCTGTTCTCCAAGGACCGTCCTTTCTAGGCAGCTCGGGGAAATCTCTCCCTCTGGTCTCGCTCTTCCATCAACAGAGGAGTACTTCCCGTAGTCTATCCTGCCGTCACAGTGAATATAATACACCCCTCCTGTACATCCCCATGCCTGCCAGTCTCCCACAGAGATCGAAGACCAGAAACACTATTTTCAGAAGCTGCCAGTACTCAATGAGCCAAAAAAGTAGAGGGTGAAACAAACTTAAATACAGTCGTTCGACTTTGTTCCTCCCTGATGTGTGCGTTGCGCCGTCCAGGCAATGCACACATTGCTGTGTCCTACTGGGCATCAATCAGTCAAGTGAGAAGACAGCAGCCAGAAAACAAACAGCAAATACGAGCAGAGACGGGCAGGGCTGGGGAGTGGTAAGGAAAACAACCACGGGTTTGCTATTTTACTAGAGGGATTCAAGGGCTGGGTCTCAGAGACACTGAGCTAGTATCTCGGGTCATTGAGGTAAAAGGACCAATTTCAGACTTCTCTTAGGGCTTGGATATACATGTGTTATTCATTCACCCTACAACCAACAAAACTGGATTAGGCGCATGTCTCGATCGGTCCCGTGGAATCATGGGGAAATCTGGGTAAAACAAAAGCTCTTGAGATCAATCAGTTCATAGCCACAGCCTGTTAAAAAAAAAAAAAATGCTAGCAGTAACCCGGAGCAGTGAGAATCAGCTACCTGGAGCCCTTCCCTGCTCAGAGCAGCCGAGGGTGCCACCTTTGAGGCCTCTGTCCACACAGTAAAGAATAGACAGAAAGACCTGAGGTCAAGTCAGAAGGAAGTCATGAGCTGGACTTTATGTATAACATAAACAGGCCTGGGATGGAAAGGGGTGAGGGCTGGGATGTTGGGACTTCACTGACTTCAGGTTGACGTGAAAAACAAAGTCACCATGCCTGGCCTGAGAGATGGAGCCTCAGCTCAGCACATACAAGTTCTTTCTATTTAAACTGAGTTCAAGTTCCACAAATGAAAGGAGAGAAATGATACCCTGTCCTCTGACTCTCTCTCTCTCTCTCTCTCTCTCTCTCTCTCTCTCTCTCTCTCTATCTCTCTCTCTTTCCTTCCCTCCCTTCCTCCCTTCTACCTGCCTCCCACCCACTAATAATAATGATGAACTTACTTATTTTAAGACAAACTCAAACCACCACCCTCACTTGCCTACATTGAAAAGTTGCAATGTTTGTAAAGTCTCACTTGTTTGGGCAGCTAAAAAGGACAGAAACTCACATGGTAACTTCCCCAGGTATTCCAGGAGCCTGTTGTCACCAACCCAGGCCAAATGAGCAACCTACCTTGTGACCTGACATCAAGTGACACTTTAGGGGGGGTAAGATGACAAGAAGACAAGGGTGAGTGGCAGTGAAGGGCTAGTTTGAACATACGCCACCTCAGGGCTCTCCTCGGAGTCCTCACCCAGAGCAGAAGTGGCTCCACAGCTGGGGACCTTGTTATCTCTGAAACCAGCATTGTCACCCACACAACCTTAGCATAACCACAGTGTATGTACCCCTTACGACTTCAGAGACAAAACCCATGGACACACAATGACACAGTCACAAGCCCAAGCCTGTGATGTGACTTACATGGCGGAAAGCAAGCTGGCTTCAGGGCTGCAATGCTCTTGGAAGGCTGCCCGCAAGTCAGTCTCCATGACCTCGCCAGCTCAAAGAGACAGAGGTCACTGTCAGCTAGCCAGCCCTTCTCCCACTGCCAAAACCAGCAGCAGCAGGCAGAAGCCTCTCCCTCTAATCGTCTCTTCTGCCTCCCTCTTCTACAAGTAAGGATGCTGTAACTCCACAAACCCAGTGTCCTTGTCCCAATCCAGGTAAAGTGACAAAGCCCCTAAAATCTATCTACAACCTTCACTTCCCCAGCCAGCAACCTGAGCTGACAGATCACTTTCCCGGGGTACACGCATAGAGTCTTTGAAGGGCGGTAGCACACCAAGTCCTTCAACTCCACATCCCTCCTTGTACTAACCAAATCAGCTTTCGCTGGGATAGGTGTGGACACAGAAAAGCTGGGGCAGACTTGCAGGCCACACCCCCTAGGTCAGCCAAACTCCACCTTCCCACAGACTGGACACTCACACCAGAGGACCAACCACCCTGCAGCCTGGTTTCTCAGCAAGCTGCAAGCCCTACAGATGCCTCTCTTCATTGCAGCCTGGTCCGTTCACAAAGAGCGGGGTAGTCCCTCCAGAAAACCTGGCCTTGAAGGCAGTCTCTGACAGGCAGCTTGGAGGTTCTGAAACTTCCTCCAGGGTGAGAAAATGGGTCACAGCACAAGACTTGTTCCTCCCCTGCTGGGAGGATGGCTGGTCCCAGAAAAGGTCAGCAAGTCTGGTGACAACTGTGATTCCCTTCAGCTAATTAGAGCCACAAGCTCCCAGAGGGAGGTAACCCTTGAGGATTTCACAGATGAAGTATCTAAACCTCAGAGGTCATGGAAGGTCACAGCAGTTAGAAGCAGAGAAGATAGGGGTACAGAGAGCTGGTGGGGCATGTTATGGGCTATGCGGACTCGGGAGGGGCCTGCCTCATTTGAGGGTCACCTCTGCACGGAAAGGATAGTAGATAAAGACCACCACTAGCTGGCCGCTAGCTGGCTCTGATGCTCAAGGGAAAGATGAGCCACCGGACAGCTGCCTGGACTCTCAGCCTGTTCTGGCCAGCTCCTAGGCAGCCAGCCAAGCCTGGAATTGTTCCAAGCAGCCCCTCCCCCACCCTCCCCCCAGTCCCAGAAGCATTGCAGGCATCATAGGCATCTCTACTTAGACCCAGCCTCCAAAACCCAAGTGGGAGGGGCACTGGAGTCCCAGGAAGGCTCCTGGCAGCTCATCCCTGCAGCAGACCCACCACAGCTGAACACGTGCTCTAGCCCATGGTCAGTTCAGAGAACCCAGCTGGAGCCGGGGGAAGGTGCCAGGAAGGGGAAGGTGTTGGTCCCAGAGGTAGCCACTTCTAGGCTGAGCGCTCCCTTTGCGGGTCTCAGAACCCCCCACGGAACTGCCATTTGGAACCCTCCTCCACTCCCCAGCCATGTTCGGCTTCCCTTTCCTGCTGAAAAACATCTGGCTGGCTTGGCACTTAAGCCGAGTAAAAATAGCAAGCCATCTTGTGAGTGGGCACCACGCCACTGTGGCAGATGGAGAATAATGCTGGCAGTCGAGCGACTGCAGAATGGTACCCAATGAATTTGCAGAGGGCAGACCTCGCAGCTGGAAGGGTCACAGGGCTGAGTGGCAGGACCCTACCAAGAGGGCCGGAAAGGAAATGAGAAAAGACAGATGGAGAGAGGGTCGGGGGCCTCCTGCCCTTTCCAGGTGGAACCATGTAGGGAGAAGAGTAATATGCTTACAACTAAGAGGCTACAGGTACAATGGTGGAGCTGTGTCTAAATTGTACCTGTATCTTTATTAGCTGTTTGACCCTGAGCCAGATGTTAACCTCTCTGAGCCTTTCTGTCAAATGTAGCCTGGAGGAGTCTGGTAAAAATAAGTACTCACTCTTACCCAGTAAGTGTGGGGGGCAGAGAAGCCATGGGTCTATGAGGACCATAACCTCAAACCTATGGGGAAGTGGCAAAGCCTTCTCTGCCAGGGTTAGGCTCAAAAGGATGGCAAAACCTTCCTCTGGTCCATGGGCAGATGTTGACAGAGCGTTTCTCCCCATAGCTTTCTCCTCCTAGATGTTTATGACCTGAAGACCGTGCCTGCTTCTACAAAGATTGCTTCTATTGAGATTAGCTAAACATGCCTCTTGAATATACTCATCCATATGCAATAACCTGTCTCCTGTATACGGAAACCATGCTGAGCGTCCGAGGGGCTGTGGTTTCTCCATCAGAGAGCCCAGGCACCTGATGCCAGTTTTCCTGTGTGCCTATCTGTTTCCTGTCCTCATTCCCTTGCCCCTGGAACTGTGCTAGATGTGGCAGGTAAATATTTTTGAGTCTGTACTATGTGAGTGTTCTTTCACAGTGCAAGACAGACATTAATCAAAAGGAACCACACAAATAAAAATATAGTGTCAAGGTTTGTGGTGAATCACAGCCTAGAACGGGAAATGAGGTAAGGAAGCAGGGTTAGCCCAGCCAAGCCCCAAGGAGGAGGTTGTGAAGATTTGAGGACCACTGGGGAGTTAAGTGGGGAAGAAGAGAAGGCATGTTAAAGCATTAGCACAGTGCCCAGGCACCGAGGAACATGGTCGCAGGATTGCTAATGACCATCTACTGGAAATGAAATTGTAATGATAAAAGCCTCTTCCATCAAAGGATCAGGCCGTAGGGTGGGGGGTCTTGGAGTAGTCACATCATAAGAGAGCATGTGACCTGTATCCCCACTCAGAGAAGGGCCAAAATCAAATTTGAGTTTAAAATGATAACTCACTGAGAAGCCATTGAGACCCTTTCAAACTTCAGCATGCTAAGGCGCTCCCGGCTCACGCTAAGACCCTCTTCTGTGAGCTTTGGGCAGCATACTCGGCTACACCAGGTCCACATCTGAGCTTCTTTCTTATTCCAGGTGGCCTGTGTGGTAGCCAGGACATCCTACCCAAGCCTCCATCTACCAGAGCCCCAGTCAAACTGACTTATGGTTCCCTGTAGTCCTCCTGTCTCAGCACAAAGACCCTGGTCCTAAGGCTGAGCTGAAGTGTGGCTGGCAGAGAACTAAGGTCCTCACGTGAGGGGCCACTGTGACGCCTTTTGGCAAAGGAAAAGATAGTAGGGTCGCGTCCCCAGAAAAACAGGCATCAAACTGACATCAGTGCGATTCAGAGCCCAGGAGCCCCATTCTCTCAGCCTGAGCCCCGGCTGGCCACAAACAAGACTCCACAGCAGGAAGTATGGAAGAGGACAGACAGAAAGGAGCCACAAGGTTATGCCACCCAACTCTTGAGTCCTTCCCACACATCTCTGCACCACGGCTGTAGCAATCACAGGAGCCTGGTATGCCCCCCTGCTGTCCCCAGGAACCTGGAAGGATAGGACAGCTAATACACCAGGGCTTCCTGTCCTGAAATTCAGAAGGTCCATAGTGGTTGGCCTAAGCATGCACCCTGCACTCAGCTCAGCCTTGGGAGACCCTTGGTGACATCTTTTCTACAACCTGGGATTCCAACATCTAAATTCTTGAATGCATCGTCCTCAGCCCTGACTTTTTATTTTAAGATAGGGTCCCATGTAGTCCAGGCTGGCTTTGAACTTGCTCTATAGCCAAGGAGGACTATGAACTTTATCCTTTTTTTTCTATACGTTTCAAATGCCAGGATCACAAGTATATACCACTATGTCAATTTATGCAGTATTTAGGACCACACACACACACACACAACCAGCCTTGTGCACAGTAGGCAAATGCTGCTAAGTCATAACCTCTGACATTGTTTTAACGAATGTCTTTTACTTTTGTCTCAGAGAAACATTACTGCCTTCCTTATCCTCCAAATCAACTTCCTGTTTGGTTCTGTTTATTTGCTTGCTTTCCTAGGGAAGCCATATTAAAACACCCTTAAGGGGAAAAGATTGCAGTTGCACATGAGGTGGTTGGCGGTCAAGAACCCAGAGTGCTAAGTATTGCCTTCCCTAATAGAGCGTGGCAGCTGGAAGGGTTACCTGGGACATCCCTTAGTCAGCAATGAGAGTGCTCTGTAAACGTGATCCTGCATAGAGAGTACAGGCTGCTCTTTGGTCCTTCATCCCAACAGCTGATCTATCACCTGGAAAACACCCGTGCCTCTGAGAGGTCTGTGCTCACAGGACTTTTTGGTACCACCGTCTACTTCCGAGATCCAAAGAACCACATCTTTCCTTCCAGCCCCAAAGCACTGCCTTCACTGGCTACCTTTCAGAGCCACCAAGAGTAAGAAATCAAGGATTTGCATGATAGAAGCTAAGGTGACAGGCTCCTCAATTCTCTGGGACCCTAGGCTAGCCTTGCAGGGCCCTTAGTGTCACCCCCCCAAACCTGACACGTCAGCCCCTGAGTCCTTAACTAACTGTCCACATGCAGCTCTGACATCTTCTTAACAAATGCCTTTGTTTCTGGCTAGCCAAACCCATCTCTTCAAGTTTGCTGTCTGTTCTCTCCCTGATATCCCAGAAGAATTAAAAATCCATGGCTTTGATGGTTCAGTGGTTAAAAGTGTGTATGCACTTCTCTTGCAGAGGATTTGAATTTGGTACCCAGTCCTCATGTCGGGCTGTTCACAATTGCCTGTGACTCCAGTTCCTAGGGAGCCAACACCCTCACAAGCACAGACACAGACACACACAGACACACAGACACACAGACACACAGACACACAGACACACACACACACACACACACACACACACACACACAGTTAAAAGAAAAATTAACTTTTTAAATGAGGAACAGTCGGAATTACTCCAGAGGATGGGACAGGGGCTCTACCCCATGCACTGGCACAGGGAGAGATATTCAGTAACTGTGATCCCCTTGCATCCAATCCCCTCTGTGCAAGCAGTGGAATGGAACAGAGGAGCCCCCTGATGTGCCAGGACTGCACCCATGCACAGTGAGCACTCCCCAGCCTCAGGTCTTGCTAACATACTGTGTGAGCTCACTACTTAGGATTCAGAAGAAAAGGCAGACACCCAGATTAAGTTAAGGCCCACGTAGACGTTAAAGCTATAATATAACCTCCCCCTTCCCTTTCCCAGACCATAATAGTCTCAGGCAGTGACATCATAGGTCTCCAGGCCACTGATAGCAGTGGGCCTATGTGACAGGGAGAGAACAGACAGCAAACTTGAAGAGATGGGGTTTGGCTAGCCTATGTTACTCATAGTAAAAAAAAGATCAGGTAAGAAAAGTCAGATAAGCGCATGTCCTCTGTAGTCCGACTGTCTAAGCAAATGACCAAGTCTGCTATTCATTAGCTGCATGACCTTGAACAAGTCACTTAAACATTCTGGGCCCCAGCTTTCCCATATATACATATACTGGAATTAAGATATGAGAAAAGTCAATTAATTCGGATGTGGTATGAAGCATATGCAAGAATGAGGCCAGTTGTGCAAGAGCCTTTATTGGGGGTAGACCATGCAGGAAGGGGCTGGAAGCCTACCGTACACACCTAATCCATGAGCACAAGGAGGAGGAAAGGGTGGGTAGAAAACCAGGTATGCTGACACAAACCTGTAATCCCAGCCTTCAACACCAAGATCAGAGGTGGAGACAGGAGAACTGGCTGGAAACTGGAGGGCTGGCACGTCTGGAAAACTCTAAACAATGGCAGAAACAAGAGAGACACTGTCTCAAAAAAACAAGAGACTCATGAAAATTGTTCTCTGATCTCCACATGTAAATAGTGGCACTGCATATCACACACACACACACACACACACACACACACACACACACACACACACACAAGATTAAAGCATAAACCAGTTCACTTTGGACACCTCACCTACCACTGCAGCTCCAAGTAATAGTGCCATAAACTGAAGATACTTGGGTAGCACAGTTGCTGTTATAGGAGCACCCCTTCTGCTCCCCACCTCCCATCCTCCTGCCTCCCCTTGTGTGCCAGTTACTATGACACCGTGCATGAGGTGCCTTACTGGGAGATGTACTCTGTTGATGGCTGACTTTTCTCTGAAACTCCTAGAGAGTTTGCTACCACTTTTCCAGGACTGCACTACCTAAGGCTTTCTCTCCATCCAGTCTTTGTTCTGTTTAGTTGTTTGAGACACTGTTTTGCTATGGAGCCTAGACTGGCCTCAAACTCCTGATACTCCTGTCTCAGCCTCCCTAGTACTGGCATTTTATGTGAATTTAGGGAATTGGGATACAGGTCATTGGGTTTACACAGCTTTTCCCCACTGAGCCGTCTCCAAAGCCCTTGGAAGCTCTCATCCAATGGTGGATGCATCTTTCCACAAGCACAGAGCTGCTGGCCATGACTCAGAAAGTGTTGAACACTGTGCTCCTCTGGACAGGTTCCGAAAAGAACTGTAAGGCAGAGACTCGCTGAACTACATGCAGCCCTGTTACCAAACATCTTCAGTGACAGACTTCTCTGGCTAGCAGAACATATCCCTTCAATGCTTTGTCTCTTCAGGGAAGCTGGCTTCTGTTCCTTGCACCCAAATTCCAACTGATACATTAGAATTCACAACACCACAGGAGAGAGATGCAGGTGGGGCCCTGCAGCTGCAGTCAGAGTAGAGAAGGGACTAAAGTTCTACGAAGTGTCTTGGCAATGCCATGCTGTACCAAGGTGAGAGGTAGCTGTGTCTGTGGACTCTCGGGCATCGTGTCAGAGTAACTGGCACACAAGGAGAGGCGGGAGTACAGGGGAGGGGCAACCGTGCTGCCCAAGTTACAGCTCTGTTCACAGGGTCCCTAGAAAACAAACTGGGAGAGCCCTCACCCAACCCAGAGGCTCAGCCCAGGAAGTCAGCCAGCCACAGTTGAGGAGAGAGCACCTTCCCATGCCCTCCCCAGAAGGGAACATGTGGCTGCTGCACGACTAGAGACAGAAGCCAATCAAACAGAACTTTCCCCCTGCATTTAGTGAGAACCACACAGACAGCATGTGCTTCATGCCAGGCTCCAGGCAGAGCCAGCATCCAGCGATGACAGTTGCTCTGTGCAGTACCTTGATCCCTGCCTGCAGGGCTTCTCTGCTAGAGGGTAGGTAGACTGAGCATGCTCCATCTTCCAGCATGGAGACTTCAGGGAGCAAGCCCCAGGAGCATCTTTGTATAGCATCCTGGGAACTACGAAAAGTTCCCTTCTACAGGGTTTTACAGAGAGGCCAGAGCCCCAGCCTCAGTTCTCATTACTGTAGCCCGGGTTGGCTTCTCTATTGCTTTCTCCCATTCTCTGAGTCCTTTAGGAACATGAGGCTCCTCCAGCAGCTCCTCCAGCTCCTCCAGCTCCTCCAGCAGCCCCAGCAGCTCCTCCAGCTCCTCCAGCAGCTCCTCCAGCTCACACCCCCATTACCAGTTGCTTCCTGTTTGCAGCAGTTATGACGGCAGGTGCTGAAACGTGCTCAGTATCCTTAGTCTCTGGAGAAAATGCAAATCAAAACTGCTTTGACGTTCCTTCTCACCCCAGTCAGAAATCAAAGGACCGCAAACACTGTCAAGGATGCAGGAAAGGCAGCCCCTTTTCCTGGTGGGCTGTGAACTGATAGCCACTGTGGACATCAGGGTGGAGATTCAAAAAAATAAAAGCCATGGAACAGCAGTAAGGCCCCAACTGTGTCACTGCTGGACCCGCGCCCGAGCATCCAAAACAGCATACAACAGAGACAGTGGCACAGCCACGGTGACTCCAGCACCATTCACAATAGCCAAGTCATAGACGCCAAGCACCAGATAAACAGAAAGAGATACAGTGCGTGCGCACAGTGGTGTATTCAACCAGGAACCGGAGAGCATCGTGGTGAGTGCAATAAACCAGACTCAGTAAGACAGCATCACATCTTCTCTCGTGCGTAGACTCTAGGTTTAAAGGAAAGACATGAGAAAAAAAGGGAAGTGTCATGGGGAATAACTACCACCTAAATATATGCATGTATTAAGATACCTAATAGCAGCTGGAGAGATGGCTCAGTGGTTAAGAGCACTGGCTGCTCTTCCAGAGGACCCAGGTTCAACTCCCAGCACCCACATGGACACTCACATCTGTCTGTAGCTTCAGTTCCAGGGGAATCTGACACCTTCACACAACACATGTGCAGGCACAAACCAATGCACTAAATAAATAAACAAACGAGCAAATGATACAAAACAAAGCCCATCTTTTCAATTAATATGCACTGATAAGCTATTTTAAAGACAGCAGTGCTTCTATTTACTGATTTATATATTGGAACAAGCAGAAACGACACACAAGATGGACACTGCCTCATTCCAGGGAAGAGGTCTGAGAGGTCAGTCCCATAGATCACACAGCAAGGGTGACAAAGAACCAGTGGGATTCCTGGAATTGCTGTCCCTTAAGGTGTGGGAGCCTCTGACCTGTCTCAAGCATGAACATTCGAGTTATGTTCAGCAGGGGTTGGATATATGCTCAAATTAGCTACCTGAGGAATCCAGGAAGAGGTAAATGTAGGGACAGAACTGCCAAGAGGCCACAGCAGAGAAGGAAGCCATAGACTAGAGACCAGGTCACATGAACTTTTCTTGAAATGGGGTGGGTATGGTTTGGCAAAAAGTTGAGGCCATAAGGGGTTAGTGCATATGACAGAAATGAAGTTAAAGGCCACTCCAGCCCATGCAGGAAACCCTACTCTTAATGACTTCAGACTCTAGGAGAAGTGGGCTGGCACCACGAGAAAAAGAGATGGGAATTTAACTCAAGAGCTGTAGATAATTTATCTGGTCCAGATTCTGCTCCTCCTATCTGGACACCAGGGAGGATTGGTGTCCCCAGGCTGGGGGCTCTGTTCCTGAGCCAACAGAACTGTGCTCTTGGCTGTATTTTTTTTTTTTTAAATGTTCTTTCTCTCTTGGGAAGAGAAGAATCTCTAGTAAGTTGCTAATTAAGGCAAGGAGGGGCTAGGAAGAGAGGCAACGTGCTTAGCTGCACCCAGCAACAGCAGCAGCAGCAACAGCAGCAGGACTCAAGCAGGCCCCCAGCTGTGGCCACCGGACCACAGGAAGATAAAGAACTTTCCACTGTGTAGGTCAGTACCAAGGATCCTCGTTGTATCTACCGCAAGCCCAGTGATTGGCTGGCTTGGCTGGGATGCATCCCAGAGTGCTTGCCTGGCATGAACAAAGTAAGGCCTGGGTTCAATCCCCAGCATGGAAACCCAGCATGGCAACATGTAACTTTATCCTATGGAAGCAAGGGAATCACAAGGATCAGAAGGCCAAGGCTATGTAGTGGGTTGGAGGCCAGCCAGGTTATATGAGATCCTGTCTCCGAAACAGGCATCAAGGTGTCAAGGTGGCTCTGCAGGTAAAGGCCCTTAACACGGAGCCTGGTGACCTGTTTAATCCCTGGAACCCACATAGTGGAAGGAGAAAACCACTCCCAAAACATGTCATCTGATCTCTATGTGAACTTTCTATGCACACACTAAATGCCTAAAAAATTAAAATTCAATTAATAAGGAGAAAGTAGGCGAACTTTTTAGCAAGTAGCTTCACACACTGAGATGCCGACCTCTCCTCTCACCAAGCAGGTTCCTTCCTCCCCACTGGTGAGAGCAGAAACTCGTGTGTATTCTGTGAGTAGAGATGGTAATGTGGATTTGGAACCTTAACAGAAACCAGAAGTAGTGATCCAGAGGCAGTGTAACAGAAGGATGAGTTCAAAGCCAGCCTGGGCTACTATGCTGGATAGTTTTATGTCAACTTGACACAAGCTATTTATCTCATTCCTTTAAGTAAAGTTTCCTTGATGTTCTGCAATTTGTGTGGACTTCGACTTCATTCTTTAATAAGAGGCCAAAACCTGGATGCAGACACAGACCTTGGCCCCCAGTAACAGATCTAGAGGCTCTGAGCCGCTAAGACACCATCTGCCATGTTACTTTTCAGTCCATCACAGACAAAAGATGCATGAGATGTCACCTTGGTGAAAGCCATCAGAAAGTCCACTTGGTTACCTGACTCTTAAATTTCGCTTTGCAAATTTTGTGGAAAGAACTGGAATGTGCAGACCAAGAGTCTTGAGACTCAACATTGTGTTTATAAATTACTAATTAATTAAACACCAGACCCTTCTCATTAGGATGTCAGTCCCCATGACTGATGTGGGAGTGGATGGGTCTAAAGTGTGCGTTGAAACAATTTAACACTTACACTCCTATTTAAAGATTCTTATACAAATATATCACCAAAGTGTTAATAGTGACCATCTGTAGGTGATGCGAGTACAGTTAGATTTATGGGTAAAGTTGTCCTTTTTTTTAAAGATTTATTTGCATGTCTATGTGTGTATGTGTGTATGTATATGTGTCTATGTGTGTGTGTGTATGTGTTTGTGTGTATGTCTATCTGTGTGTATGTCTTTCTCTCTCTCCTACCCCCACTCCGTGATGTGTGTGTGTGTGTGTGTGTGTGTGTGTGTGTGTGTGTGTGTGTGTGTGTTCAAGAGTCTGTGAGACCAAAAGAGGGTGTCGGCGCTCCTGGAGCTAGGGTTATAGGTGGCTGTGAGTTTTCCCAACATGAATGCTGGGAATTGAACTCCAGTCCTCTGGAAGAGCAGCCAGAGTGCTTAACCTCTAAACCACCTTTCCAGCCTCCTTCTCTGAGGTATTGAAGTACTTTCCCACACTTTGTAATCCTTGTACAAAATGTCTGTCACAGATAATGGGAAAATGCCTTTGAAATAAAGGCATTCTGAGCCCTCTGTATCATTTTGGGAGGAAAAAGGAAGTGCTTGCTTGCAGAACTGTTGTGGGCAGGTCTTGGCAGAAAAGCACCAAGAACTGAAGCATGGTTCTCTGAAGCCTTTCTCACCACTACCTACAAAAAACAGTCCAGGAGACCCTTGATTCACACCCCCTCTGCTTCTGCAGGACAGGCTTGCTCCCATGGTCCTCTATCCAAATGAGAGAACCATCACGGATGGGGAGACGGCTTAGTCGAGTAGGCACTTACCCTGCAAGCATGATGACCCGTGTACTGACACAAGCTAAAATATCTGAGAGGAGGGAACCTCAATCATGAAAATGCCTCCAAAAGACCGGGCTATAGACAAGCTTGTTCTCACCATGTCTAATACTGCAACCCTTTCATATAGTTCTGCATGTTATAGCAACCTCCAACCATAAAATCATTTTCCTTGCTATCTCAGATCTGTAATGTTGCTACTGTTCTGAATCATAATGTAAATATGTGTTTTTCAATGGCCTTAGGCAACCTCTGTTCAACTCCCAAAGAAGTTATGACCCACAGGTTGAGAAACACTGCTTGCTGTAGAACCTTCCTTAATTGATGGGGGAGGACCCAGCCCATTATGGATGGGGCCATCCTTGGGCTGGTGGTTCTGGATTCTACAAGAAAGTAGGCTGAGCAAGCCAAGGGAAGCAATCCAGTAAGCAGCACCCTTTCATGGCCTCTGCATCAGCTCCTTCCTCCAGATTCCTGCCCTGCTTGAGTTCCTATTTGACTTCCTTCAGTGATAACCTGTGATGTAGAAGTGTAAGTCAAATAAACCCTATAAACCCTTTCCTCCCCAGCTTGCTTTTTGGTCATGGTGTTTCATTATAGCAATAGGAACCCTACTTAAGACAACCTGACTTCGAACTCCTAATTAAGACAACCTGACTTCGAATTCCTAGCACCCATATTTAAAAAAAAAAAAAAAAAAGGTGTGCTAGAGATGACTCAGTACCTCTTATAGAGGACCGAGGTTCTCAGGCACGCATATACATGTATGCAGGCAAAACACTTGTACATGGAAAAAAGAACAGGCATAGTATCATGTGTCTGTCATGCCAACACTGGGGCCAGCAAAGACATTACACTCCCTGGACCTCACGGAGCAGCCAGCCCAACCAAAGTAGTGAGCTCTGGGCTCAGGAAAAGACCTGTGTCCAAAACAAGGTAGACGGCGACTCTTCCTCGAGGAACCTGAACCCACAGTTGGGAATGTCTTACTTTCACAACTTCTATGTGAAGCCTACAGCCATGTCTTGGGTTTCTCCCTTAATATTTTTTTATGTTGTGCATGTGTGCACGTGTGCATGCATTTGTATGCCACGGTGCTCAAGTGGAGGTCAGAGGGCAGCTTGTAGGATTGGTGTACTCTCTTACTACCATGAGGACCCCAGGATTAAACTTAGATCTTCAGGCTCAGGGCATACCTTTACTGTGAAACTCCACCTCTGCTTTATATGCAAATAGGAGAACTCTCAGCCCCACAGGGGGACCCTATTGGGAGAACCAACCCCCCAGCGAGAGAGCAAAAGACACTTTCTGCTCCTGCTGGGCAGACAGAACCCTCTAGAAGTTGACTACTCTCAGGCAGCAGTTACCTAGGAAACACCAGTGACATCAAGGAGCCTCAAGGACACACTAAATAACTTCAGCAACTGTTTGCATGAGGCAGATGTCGCCAGGGGCAAAACCCTGTCTGGCTCACTGTGGAAAAGCCATGGGGACCCCAGAAGGAGCCAGAACCACCTGGAGGGGTAATAGGAAAGTGAAGCCCTTTAGCCCCTTGATTGTCATGCTCCTAAGACAGCCAGGGATCAATAAGGATGATTCCCAGAAGAGGTGGCCCAAGGGCTTTGTGAACCCCAGAGAGTGGGTAGTCTTTGCCTAAATCTGGCTTTTCCCATACCCTGTGGCATGCCCTGCTCCCCACACGGGGTGTCTGGCTTCTGCTGAAGGAAGGTGGAAGTCAGTGACAGGGCATGCTGTGAGGCCTCAGGCTCTGCTTAGCCAAGGCAGCTAATTAGGACCCTTTACCTGCCAGGTAACAAGTGAGTGGCAAGGAGGATCAGACTCTGTCACCTGCCCCAGCTCTAGTCTGCCGACTCTCATTAGAGCCATGCCACTCCCATGGAGCCCCAAGAGGCCAGAAGGCAAATGAGCCAGACGTGCCTACAGCCTATGATAGGAACGTTAAGAACCCATCTACCTGCTCTCTAGAAGGAACGGGGTCCAAAACAGAAACCAGACTGCCTTTCCTCACTGCTGGCTACCTCATCCTTCTGATCAGATTCAATCCTGTCAGAAGTGACTGGTTTCTTTAGTGGCCTGGTCCAGTTTGACCACATCTGTAGACTGAACTGAAAGGAAGCCAAAATAAACAAAAACAAACGGTGCTCAGCAGTGGAGAAAGCAAAGAGCTGACAGTCATCCTCTGGCTTGCAGGACAGAGCTGCCTAGGCACACCTCCTGGCTGCCCAAGGCACCGTGTGAGGTATTAAACCACAAGCCACAAGAGTAGAAAGTATCACGTGAGCATGCAGGGTCACCAGAGAGGAAGAGAGAGCTCCCAGTTGAGCAATGAAATACCCACGTCTTGAGAAGACAAAGGGCTACCTCTATCCCTCTTTCAAATAGTTCCCCAGTCGGGGATGGTGATGTAGTCCCAGTTGTCAAGACAATAAGGACAATAAGGGAGGAGGAGTAACAGTTCAGGGCCAGCCTGAGATACATAATGAGAATCTGCTTCAGACAAACAATAGCAATAACAACAAAATGGTTTCCCATCAAGAGTAGCTTCCATACCTCAGATCCTGTCATACCACACGGAACACATGTACCTCACTCTAGAAGTCAGAGAATTTTGAAAACCAGTTTTTTCACAGAAATTGAACCCAGCTTTCTAGTCCTGGCTGCCAGCACCTTACCTACTGAGTCATTTCAATGGCCTAATTTTTTTTTTTTATAGGACTGTCTGAGTTGGCAGAAACAGGAGAGAAATTAGTACTAGAATTGCAATCAGTGTGGGCTCAAAGATGGTTTGTATGTGTCTGTGAATGAGCTGCAGGTGCCACAGTGTGGGACGTCCGGGTTCTCAGCTCTTACCAATGCTGCTGCAGCAGCTGAGAAGCCAGCTTCCCAGAGCCCCAAAATCTCTGCCGGCACCAGTTCCTGCTCCCATACCCCCCCCCCCGGGAACAAAAGGCATGCTCCCTGTGCCACACGCAGGAAGAAAGGTCACAGACAAGATTGTCTAGGATCCCCCTGCAATGTTAACTTTCAGAGACTGCTCTCCTGAAGATATTATCGACATAAAAACTACATGTGTGCCATTGTGAGTCAGAGGGATGCTAGCATGAATTACACGACACCTCAAACTCCTTCCTCCTGGCTCTTTATGCCCCAGAGGCATCTGTGTATCATGCAAGACTCCACCCTAAGAGTGGGAGTCCCTGAAAATGAACCACCATTTGAGTTATCAAATCCATTAGTCTGGACAATACTTGGGTGGGTGAGGCCAAATCCAGAGATCTCCAAGGCAGACACAGACAGCCATACAAAAGATTTTCTTCTATTTGTTTGATCATTAGAACGCTGCTGCCTGCCCTGCCAAGATGCCATTACTTGGACCTAGAGAATGGCTGGGTTGCATAAGCAAATGTATTATCAACGTGTGCCTCCCGGTACTGGGGAATCAGAGTAATCTGGAATAATTTTGAAGGTGTTATTTGGTGGAGGAGCAGTATGTTTGCAAATAACATGAAATGCATTCACTCCCTGCACCACAAGTCTCTCTGTCTTGTGGCTACGTGGCTTCTCCCATCAAGACATTAAGTGTTTCAGTAGGCAGATGGCTCAATTAGTGAAAAACTTGCCAGACAAGTTTGAGAATATGAGTTCAATGGCCAGATGTATGTATGTGTGTGCATGATGTATGCACTTGTAATTCCAACACTGAGGAGGCTGAGATAGGAAGATTCCTGGGACTCACTGGCCAGCCTAGCCTACCTGGCCAGTTCCAAGTGAATGGCCAAGTCTGTCTTCCTGATTGGGATTAAAGTTTAAATAAAGGCCAAGGATTTACACAACTAAGCAGTCCCAACAAGGTGTGATCCCACCCACCACTGACCTATCAATCATTGTCTGGGCTTCAGCCTCATCCTCTAAGGTGGTCTGACAAGCTGTTAGAATTGTGTGAAATCTCATTCCGGGAGACAAGTTCCTCCTCTTGCTGCACCTTTTCCTTCCCCCAGAATAAGATCTCTAGGGAAATTCCCATTCCCTTGGAGTCGATTGCTTTCACGGTCTGAGATAGATACACGGAATACCATCAGTGTATCTTCATTTGTTCTATAACTACTATATAAGCTGGGCTAGCCTAGGCTATCCAGTCCCAGGGGCTCTGGTGGCTGACAGGAGGGGTAAGAATAAGCCTTATCGGGGCTGGAGAGATGGCTCAGCAGTTAAGAGCACTGGCTACTCTTCCAAAGGTCATGAGTTCAATTCCCAGCAACTGCATGGTGACTCACAACCATCTGTAATTGGATCTGATGCCCTCTTCTGGTTTGTCAAGGACAGTGTGGTTATATACATTAAATTAATTAATTAATTAATTAATTAATTAAAAAAGAGTAAGCCTTATCTAGGCTGAAGAACCACCAGCAAAGCCCAGCACTAACAGCTTTTTCTCAGAACTGAATGAATCTTTATTCACCGAGTTCTGGGGTTCCTCTCCAGCAGCAAGAGCTGATACTTGGGTACACATGATAAGTAAAAGGCATAGCAGTGAATTCAACGTGGGAGTCAGAACACACGGACACGAGATGAGGTGTTCCAGTTAACCCAACACAGCCAGTAGCAACAGACACAGAACCTAAACCAGAGCCGCTGGCATTTCCTCAGCTGCACTTCTGCTGGAATGGTAAGAGCTTGGGGGACTTCCGGAAAGCCCCTGAGATAACTTCTGTCCCCACTGTGGACAGCAAGGCCAGGGCATCAGTTCCTAATGATCAGGTTCCTCCTATCTGCAGGGCTCTGTGCTTCAGGGAGTCCACATCCCTCCCTTCTGCTCACAGACAAAATAGGCTCCATACCACGAAAATACTTCTTTTCAGTTCTGCTGAAAGAGATCAGCGGGTGGCCCAGCCCACTTGGAGGCCTCAATGGAGATGAAAGGAAGCACACAAGAGAGGGAACCAACCCAAAGAGAAGGAGGAGGCAGAGGCCCCTGGACACACTCGAAACCCAGTGGGAAAACTGGATCAGAGCTATCCCTTCTAGTCTATAGCAGAAAAGACAAGAAGGAAGTAGGAAGTGGGGTGGAGTGGGATGGGAAGCGGAAGCAAAGGAAGCGGGTGAGGAAGTAACCTGCCTCTCCCAGGGGCCTTTGCTCATTCCATCTGGGGCTACTGGGGAACCCGAGGTGGCCAGCAGGCCCGAGAGAGGTTGCTGCATCCACTGTTGCCATCCTGGCTGCACACACAGATTCCTGCTGCCAGTTGGCCAGACATCAGGTCCTCAGTCGTGGCTGCGGAAGGGAGAAGGCGGCTGCCTTTTGCTGTTCTCTCCAGTTGGCAGAAACAGCACAGTCCGTGAGCCTGGCCAGGCCCCGTTTCCTCCCACAAGGCAAATGATTCTCTGGGCTTGGGAAACACACCTGGTCAGAATTCCCATAGCAGGGGCAGGGAGCACAGCTTGGCTACTACAAAATGCTCTGATGTCAAAGATTATTGGAGGAAGACCAATCGCCAGATCCCGGATGGCTGCTGATTTGGTCAGAGTGGAGCAGATCTAGCAGTGGTGACAGACACACCGAACTCATGAGGGTCACAGTTTAGTGAGCCCTCACAAGGTGTTCCTTCCAGGACATCTTTAGTCAGGCAGCTGGGACAATGACAGTATCTGTTATGTGCAGTGCTACTGGCCACACGTCACCAGCTCTAAGCTACTCCCTCGCCTGAGCTGGCTCCCCTATCACCCAGCAGTGCCGGAGGGCCAGGAAGTAGCAGTGGACCCCTAAGGAGCCCTCAGGCACTGAGGAGGAAAATTGGTGGGTCAAGAGGCAACTCTTCTGCTCTGTGTGTGGCCTCCGGGGCTTCTGGTGGCTCTGACAGGATGAAGTTCCAGTGGCCTGGCCTGCGGGGGTAATTGACTTAGTAATGTACCAACACTGCATGCTTCCTCATTCCTGCCTGATTCCTCCAGACTCTGCTTCCCAAAGAAACTCCCTGTATCAGAGTCCTTGACCCAGGGTCAGCTTAAGGAAAATACAGCCGCCAAGGTTCAAATGTGACACCTTTTGAGAGCTCACGAGTTTGAATGCTTTGTACCCAGCTAGGGAGCTGGGTTGGAAGGGTGTGAACTTCTCCGGAGGCTAAAGTTCACTTGAGGAAGTGAGTCTGGGTCGGTAAGGCCTTGAGGTTGCAGAGGTCAGTCACACCCTCAGTCTGCTCTCTGCTTCTTGACTAATGAGACTCAGTGTGATTGATCATCTACCCACGCTGCCCACACCAATACCATGTCTTCCCCTCCACAATTGACAGTGCCCTTCTTATACTGTATGCCCAAATGGACCCTTCCTCCCTCACACTGCTGCTTCTTGTCGGAGGAGAGCAACATGGATTGTAAAGTAATATATCAACATGAAAGAAAGTCCGCTGCACACAAGAAAACCAAGGCTTGGTACCTGGGCGGCCCGTGGCCTGGTGGAACCTCCCTCCTGCCATCACTATGAATCCAGCTGAATTTTAAGGCATGAAACAACCTTGGGACCCATCAACAAAAAGCCCAGAAGCTTCTCCCCTAGACAGCAGCTTTTGCCATGACATTCAAGGACTTCCCAGGAAGATCGGTCCTAGACACATGGGGTTAAAAAGACAAGTAGCAAGCTGGAGGTGCTGCTGAGAGTCAACAGATTTCAAGGAGTCTCTAGCTTCCTGTGTGCCTGAACTTCTTCTTCAGAAAGGTAAAGAGACGGTGACGGCCTGGAGAGGTGAAAGGTCAAAGCTATGAAGCCCTGTGACCGACATGACTTTCAGGGGCAATGTGACTGTGGCAAGGAAGCAATGGAGAAAGCTGCCCTGGGAAGCACATGTGGGGATCTTACCAGAATGAGTGATGGGGGTGAGGGGGAGCTGATTGGCTAAATGGGAAAGGGCCAGCCACCCACAGGGGAGGGCACTACCCAGTCAGAGCCAAGATGGACTGGGAGCGTGTCTCTATCCATCACCAGGAGTGATGGTCTTCCCTACCCTTGGACATCAGGAACCCAAGCTTTTCTGACTAGGAACTCTGAAACCATAGGAGCAGCTGCCAGAAACTCAGAGCTGCAGCCTTGGCACTCGGGTCTGTAGACTTGGGCTGAGCCCTACCAGCCGCTACCCTTCCCCCCAATTGCAGGATCTCTGCTAATAGGCATTCTAGCCTGTCCTGAGATAGCCCAGCCTTTAGTTAAATGAGCCAATCCCCCAGACAGACCTCAGACAGACCTCTCCTCGTGGCTCCCTATATATCCTGCTGAGTCCGTCTCTCTAAAGAGCCCTGGCTGAGTGATACAGTACCTGGTAACATGGACTCCTGTGAAAGGAAAGCAGTGTAGAGCCTGAAGGGACAGGGCGATGTCCTCGGAACCAGCTTCAGCCTCTCACTCTCCCACTGTCTCTTAGAAGTCTCTTTCCCCATCTGGGTAGTAAGAGTGTTGGAAGTGGGGATTGGGGGCGGTGGGGGGGGGTGGTATTAGATGAACTGAACAAGATAGTAAAAGTGAGGCTCTAGGCAGGTGTCAAGAGTTGACCATCTTCCCTGGCCCTGGGCTGCTGAAGTGAGTTTGTATGTAATTGGGTTGATCTAAGCCCCGGGGATATTTAAATAGACTCAGAGTTTCAACACCCAGTCTGATTCCAGATGACTCTACACAGCTGTATGGTGCCCAATTAACCTTCTGATTATGCTAGGGAGTCAGCCCATGGGGCTGCAGCACCTGCAAAGGGCCTCTGAGCCTTGAGGCCAGGCAGAGCTGGAGGCACAGCCATGAGCCACTGGCTGGAAGCCCGGCAGCCACTCCTTGGCAAGAAAAAGACAGAGCTAAGAGTGCTCCAAGAGGAAAGGGAAACTTGAATCCAGGGATATTCTCAGTGGGTGGAGCCCAACCCCCTGGAAAGACTCAGACTCTTTGTAGTTAGGGGATCTAGGCAGAGACTCCCATCTGCCCTGGGAGCACAGCCATCCCAGTCATCTACAGGGTACAAGGAGGTACCTTCCACATCAGGCATCTGCAGTCTCCTTCACTTCTTCCCAGTACTGGCAGATTGGCAGTGACATCTCACTAAGTCTCTGCAGGTCTACAGAGACTACCCTTTGCCAAGCTTCTGCCTTCCCTCGACTGCCTTCTGTGGGTTCAGATAGATGCCCTACCCCCATGGGAGCCTCCAGCAGCCTGGGGAACTGAGCAAATGCTTACAATTCCCCTGATCCATCCCTGTGAACCAGTACCTGAGAGAACAGCTTCCGGCAGGAAGAGTTAATGTTGCTCATGGTTTCAGGGACTCCATCATGGCCAGAAAGGCACAGCAGAGCAGAGCTGTGCTAAATCACATAGGCCAAGAAGCAGAAGGGAACGGCACCAGCAAAGGGCCATGGCCGGGTACAGTCCCCAAGGGCACACCACTCAGGGACCCAAATCTCCCAGGTGCTTCTCAGATCCAATCAAGTTACAATCCAGATCAACCCATCACACTCTCAGGGCTTGTAAATAGTCCCTTTATTACACTGGCCTCAATTAACTGCTTGCAGATAATGTCAGACTATCAGTTCCCTTCTTGAGAACCAAACTTGAGAAAACTTGAGCAAAATATAAAAATACATATGTTATATATAAATATATATTATATGTTAATTATATTATATAGTATATATAAGTAATATTCTATTTAATTATTTATTTCATCTGAGTGTATATAGCATCACCACAATGACAATCCATCTCAACACCAAGCTGTTCGGGGCATGTGACACATGCTAAGATGCCTCTTGACATTTTCTTACATAACTGAGTAATTGAAGGTAGGCAGCACTGTCACTAATTTTAATGATTTTTATAGCTGACTTGCGTTACTCTCTTGTGGGTTCAACATGGCTACTTTTGTTCCAGGCATCTTATCAATGTTCCTTTCTAAGCCAGGAACACAAAGATTTCTGGGTCCCACTAGGCAGACAAGACACTTACTTCCAGACCCTCCCCCCCCACACACACACACACCCTGCTACCCAACAACAGGAGCAAAAAGGACAACAATCGTAAGACATTCTGTACTCTGTACAAGGAAGCACAGAGAAAAGGGGTGTCTGCAAACTGCTTGAGGGTAAGTCCTGGGGTGTTGGGGTTCACAGTGGACATAAAAATGACCATGGGTAAGGGGCTGGAGAGATGGCTCAGTGGTTAAGAGTACTGTTTGTTCTTGCAGAGGACCTAGGTTCAGTCTCCAGTTCCCACATGGTGTGACTCACAGCCATCTGTAATTTCACAAGCATGAACATTGTCCATACACATGCATGTAGGCAAAACACCATAAACATAAGATAAAATAAATTTAAAACTATTGCGATGGGTACCCTTCACAACGGCTGCAGGATAGGAATTGTATCTGGGGCTGTGATGACGGCTCAGCGGGTAAAAGCACTTGCCATGCAAGGTCCACAACCCGAGTTCGTCCCCCAGAACCCTCGGAAAAAGCTGAACGCTATGGAACATATCTGCAACCCCTGAACACCTACAGAAGGCTGAGACAGGAGAATTGCCCAGAAGGCCACCCACGAGCTATATGCAATATATAATCCAAATATTTTCAGTAGAAGCAACAAGAGACACTGTCTCAACTAAATCAAAGGAAAGGACCAAGTTTAGAAGGTTTTGATTACTCTTCTGACCTCAGTACTCATACCGTGCCCATATTTACACACACAGAGAGAGAGAGAGAGAGAGAGAGAGAGAGAGAGAGGGAGAGGGAGAGGGAGAGGGAGAGGGAGAGGGAGAGGAGAGAGAGAGAGAGAGAGAGAGAGAGAGAGAGAGAGAGAGAGAGAGAGAGAGAGAGAGGGAGGCTTACTGCAGAGTCATACACAGAGGTTTGAAGAAGCAGGGTGTGTGGCGGGGGGGGGTGGAGGGGGGGACCACGACCCAACACTTCGAGAATTTGCAAACGAGATCTAAACTAGCAAACAATTCCTCCCAGCCACCCTGCTCCTCATCCCCGCTCTAAGAATGCTCTTGGGTTTCTTCTGCCTCCAATGCACCTTGCATATAAGCCAGATAGTTCTTAGACAACCCCCACCCCCCCGCTCTGCTCAGACATCTTAACCTATGATTACTGTTTGGCCATCTCATCTCTGCAGAAGGATGCTAGGTCAGGTGTTCTTTCTCTCTCTTATTTTCCTGACAATGAACATGCGTAGCGTGTAGTGCAGTTCTTTTGTTTAACTCTTTCAAAAGCATCAGTCATCTCTCAGAAGGGAAACAAGAATACTACCCCCGCCCCGTACATATTGCCTCTATTTTGCCAATAGCTGCAAAACTCAACAAATATACCCTCACATGGGCATATGCACCTGCCAATCACTCACTGTTAGATTCAGAAAGCTCCGGGATGTGTGGGCTTCCCCCTCCGGGCTGAGCTTGATGCATAGTGCAGGGAGGGAAGGTTAATACCGCATTGCCTTGGAGGCTTAGCAAACACCCCCAGCTTTCCTTACACAGTTTTGGAAGTGGCCAGGCCGTCTGGTGACCCCGCAAAGCACGTTTCCACTTCGTCTCAAAGCCTGTGTGTATTTTAATGGAAGTATTACCCATGTTTGCCTCATTTCTACCTCCTCCTGCACACACTGTCCTAAGAGCTAGCTGATGGATAGCCAAAGCCCCTTGGACACTTCTTGGAGTACTTTCTTTTCCTTAACAGAAAAAGGAAGCTGCCTTGGCTGGCAGTAGCCAGAGCTTGCCTGCCAAAGGTCTGCAGAGAGCCAAGTGCAGACGCCAATGGGCAGCGAAACAGACGGAGGATCAGGGTCAGCTTTCTCCAGGAAGAAGGCAAAGGCTACTCTGTACATTCAACATTCATTAGGCATCTGCTACTTACTGACTGCAGTTCCACATGGAGGGGACAGAAAAATAGGAAGATGGCCCCTCCTTGAGTTTAGGGAGCTCCTTACCTCTCATACAAGTCTTAGCAATGTTTTCTATAAAAGGCTAGAGAGACAATCATTTCACTTTCCAAATGAGAAGGCCTCTGGGTTAGGTCCTCAACAATGCCACTGTCGTGAAAGCAATCAGAGATAGCACACTGATGGGGAAGGATGCCAAGCTCCAACAGAACTTAATCACTATCAGGGTGGAAGGCGGGCATGGTGACTCCTGCCTGTCACCAGTATTTCACAAGGCAGAAGAAACAGAAGGACCATGAATTTTAAGGCAGCCTGGGCTACAATGGGGCCATCATAACCCTTGCTCCAGGTGGAAACATTTAATGACACCAAATGAGAACATACCCAACAAATATGGTATCTCCAATATGGAGATGAACATCCCTAAAGGCTTCATCATGACAGATATAGCACATTTCTCTGATGGACTTGAAGTAAGGAGGGCAAACACCCAACCAAGAGTGCCCTTCCAGGTCTTTCCTCAGTAGGCTTCATTCAGGGCCTGTGTCTTTACTTCCAGTGTGAACCACACGGCCTCTACAACCAGGGTCCCATGGGACCCAACAGGTTGTGGTCATCTTCATGAATAGGCAATTGGTAAGTGTACAAGTATTGGGGAGGGACACTCAGATGGCTGCCTTAGCAGTGCTAGTGACAGTGTAGAGGCTTCTTGAGCTTCTTCAAATAAGATGTGGCATGAGGTGAGTTCCCCAGTGACCTACTCAGGAGGATCCATACCTGGGAAGGGCACCTCTCTGCACAGTGCTTCAGAACGCTAAACTGTGTGTTTCTAGACAGGTCAACCCTGCTTCGGGCAGATCTCAGTCCTGGGAGACAATGTAGTTCTCTGAGGACTTGAGAGGAAGGATGTAGTCATCTCTAAGACTCTCCCACCAGCCTGGCATCCATCTGTTCTGGGTCCAGGGGAGAGAACTTTGGTCCTCTCTGGTCTCTGATTAGACAACCCTAGCTTGTCATTTCTGGCTTTAAGGAGTGACTTGACACCCAGACTTAAACCTTCGTGGGGAAATTCACATAATGGCATTATGACATCTTAATGGTACCCACTTAAAGGTACCCACACTGTTGCTATTCAGTTTCTGTCCTGAAAGAAAAAAGGGCCCCATTCAAAGGCCAGCCAAGGAGTGCAGGATGACGTCTTCCTCTTCCTCACTGGCCGCATAGGCGTGCTTCTACCATGGAGTCTCGTGTTTCTCAAAAAGAGGTCCTGGGCCAGCAGGACTAGAAGCATCGGGACCCACATGACCCTTTAGCCTCCTGGAGGGTGTTCCTCTGTCCCACCCCATCGTGAGTTGGTACCTAATTTTCTTCTGTTCTCATTACTAGGCAAGCAAGAGAAGGAAATCAATGAGATGTTACTAGAGAAGCAACCACAGTGGTTCTAGCAGATTCGAAGGGCCCCTGGACTAAGTTAGTCATTTTGCTTGTTAGTGATCCTTGTGTTTATGGGTGTGTTTGCTAGATACCATTCTAAGCACTGTACACACTCTCTCACTTAACTCCCATACACAATCAGGTAGAAGCTACAATTGCCCCACATTGCAAATGACAAGGCTAAAGCTTACAGGGAAGTTGGCTCCCAGCCACCACTTCAGACAATGAACTCTGCTCAATCCTCAGATCACATTAAAATCAGGGTGAAGGGATAAAAAGGTTCTACACAAATAAATAAAAAAGCAACCAGGGGAAGGAGTTCTAATCAATAAGAAATATCAGCATAGACTAGAATGAGGGAGAGCACAGATAAGAGACAAATTCTGGGTCTTGGTTTCTCCTCTCTGGCAAGTACCTACAAGAAGGCAGTCAATAAGATTATGCCAGGCAGTGGTGGCACACTCCTTTAATCCCGGCACTCTGGAGGCAGAGGCAGGCAGAGCTCTGAGTTTGGAGGTCAGCCAGGTGTACAGAGTGAGTTCCAGAACAGCCAAGGCTACACAGAGAAACCCTGCCTTAGAAAAAGCAAAAGGATCAGGAATGAGTAAAAGAAAAGAGCTACGATTATGCACTGCAGAGTAGAATTCTCCACAGGAGGGAGGCCTAGATGTGATAATGGAATGGGAGGGAAGGCTAAGAGTCAATGCAAACACAGGCCTCTACTCACATTCTGACCTCCTCCCCAGGCCCACCCTAGATGCAGCTGTCTCTCAGAAGAGGCCAGCGGTAAGAGTGCTGATTTAGAAAATGTCAGATTCGGGTAAAGGCAATGTAGCAAAAGGCAGATAGGAAGAGCCGTGTGGAAATCCAGAGTGACGAGTGTCACGGGAGAGTTAGACTCAAAGTAGTTTCTCCACCCCAAGTCCACAATGTCCACTGTCTAGCTCAACGGCACCCAGCCACTACCTCCACATGCATGTATATGTATACATACAGAGAGAGAGAGAGAGAGAGAGAGAGAGAGAGAGAGAGAGAGAGAGAGAATCATCTGAGGAAGGGTGAGCTAAAAAGCAAACCCCTATAGAATTTGCTAGAATTTGCTACATGGAGGGCCTTAGGAAAATACCAATCCACAGGCCTTTCATTCAGACAAACTAATGTCTCTAGCATTTGAGGACTCTTTTTAGATTGGCAAAAAACAGACCGGATGAGAGGGAAGAAACAGAAACATTTAAGGATGGGAGGAGCACTTAAGTACTCAGGAAGAGAAAGCAATCCACCATCAGCTGAAGCTCATCCTGGTCTTCCCAACATTGCACAGCTATCCATTTCATAAGACTATCAGAGGATGTTCTGGGCCACGCCATGCCCGTTCATACATGGAAGCCCTAATAACTAGCTAGCTTCATGTGACTATATACAGAAGGGGGATCTTCAGAAAGTCAATTATGCCTGGGATCTAGTCCATTTCCTCATAAGAAGAGGAAATCTTAACATACAAAAAAACTTCATTGATATCCATGCCATGCAGAGAGCGAGAGTTCTTCAAGGATGCAGCGAGGTGTCCATCAGCCAGTCAAGGAGACATGTCTCAGAAGAAACCAACTCTGTTGATGCCTTGTTCTTGAAGGATGAGAACTGAAGTTCTCTTTCCACCACCCAGCCTGGGTTTTGTTTTGTTTTTTTATATAGCATTCTGAAACATTGGAATAGAAAGATAGGGCCTGATAGGGGATGTCCTGGAGTCAGGTCTTCTTAAGCAACACTGTCTCCGGGAGGGAGTTCCTAGAAAGAATGGTAATATTAGAACCTGAACCTATCCTGGCTCTCTCTGCCTCTGCCCCCCCCCCCACCCCATATTGGAACCACTTGGCACTTCTTTCCCCCTCCTCCCCCGGAGCTGAGGACCAAACCCAGGGCCTTGTGCTTGTTAGGTTAATGCTCTACCACTGAGCTAAATCCCCAACCCCCCACTTGGCTATTCTTATATTTGCTCGAACTTTTCCATCTGACCATGAAGCCCCACAGCCAAGACACAGACTTCCTTTATAGAGTACAAACTTTTAAACTCTAAAATTTTATCTATTTATCTATCTATCCATCTATCCTCTATCCATCTATCCATCTATCCTCTATCCATCTATCCATCTATTATCTATCTATCCATCTATCCATCTATCCATCTATTATCTATCTATCTATCTATCTATCTATCTATCTATCTATCTATCTATGAGGCAGGATCCCATGACTCCCACACTAGAAGAGAATGATGTTAAACTTCTGCCTCCACCACCCAAGTCCAGGTGTTACAATTACTTATGGACACACCTGGTTTATGCAGTCCTGGGGTTAAACCTAGGAATTCGTGCATGCTAGGCAAGCACTCTACCAACTGAATTACACAGCCCCAGCCCCCAACTTCTCCTAAATAGACCTCTTCCTCTTCAGAGTAGCCTGTGTTGGGTATTTCTTTGTAGTGACACAAAGAGATGATTACACTTCCCGGCTAACTAATACCAAAGACTGCACTGGGTGGCAGAAGATTCATTTTCTTGTTTCAGGAGAAACACACACACACACACACACACACACACACACACACACAGAGCAACAGGAAACTGCTCCCTGGAAGAATGAGTCACTTTTCATGGGACTCAGACACAGTCTTTGCTGTCCCCTCCATCTTCTCAGGGCCCAATAGAATAGAAAAGGAAGGACATCACCTTGGAAAATCAGTCATCCAGACCCGACCAGGAACTCCAGCCAGGCCTAGATGCCCAATGCCCCACTTGCTCATTGACACTAACCATAGTCCTTTGCCATCTCGGAGCCCACTGTCTAGAACCTTCTGCAGCCAGAACCAACTGATTCAATCTACTTACAAGATTGATGCTTCTTCATACCCCTAACTCATGCAAGAGTAAACACATCAGATTTCCTGGAGATGAGATGTCACCCAGAAATTCCTAGTGTGGGTGCATTTGGAAGACACTGGAAATTGACTTAGGAAGATGTGTCTCTTCTTGTTTGGGGTATTTGAAGGCTTGAGGGTAGTTTAGGAGTCCTGCTTGCTATAGGAACTGTTAGAGCCTTTCATACAAGAAGGATGCTGGCTCCTCTGGTTCAGGCAAAACTGTTGTGTGTGAACCTTGGGACAGAGACACTTAACATACTTGTTACAGCTTTATAGCTCACTGTTCTGGTATATGGAGAAATTCAATCCAGAGTTGAATGGATGAGCTCCAGTACAAGGTACTGAGATGTCTGATAAAGCCTCCCAGGAGCACAAGGGGCAGGGGTAGGGGACTTCTTGCTACTCCAAGTGTAGACTTGGGCCTGTTGCATTAGCACCACATGGGAGCTTCTAAAGACCTCAGTAAACTGGGCACAGTGGCACTCCCCTGAAGTCTCAGCTTCTCTACAAGTTGAAATGAGAGTGTGGCAAGTTTGAAGATAGCCTGGGCTTGTAGATTCCGCCTCAAACAAAAAGTCCAAAAGGACTGGAGTGTCAGGCACAGGTAGCCCCTTGCCTAGCATGACAGAGACCTTAGGTTTGGTTGCTAACACTAAACAACAACAGCAGCAAAATATCACATCAGACTTTATCCGAGAATTTCAGTTGCTCTGATTCAAGGCAAGACTCTGGCATAAATATGTTTAAGATTTTCCCTTGTTTACCCTAATGCAAAGTCAGGATTACAAGCCAGAGAGACAAAGCTGCAGGGGTCTGCCTCAGTCTGTGATAAGAAGGAAATAAACTTGCAGAGCAGAGAACACACCAACACTAACCATAACACATACTATAAAAACACATATATACACATATGCACATGCAGACATGACATACACATACATACTACATAAACATATATACACATATGCACATGCAGACATGACATACACATACATACTACATAAACATATATACACATATGTACACACAAACATGACACAAACATACCACATTCAGGCTACATAAATACATATATACACATCCATACTGTACACATGTATGCATACAAAGACTATACACATATACACTCAAATACTACATACACGTACACACTAAATCTATACACATGAGTGTACACATTGTACACAGGAATATATATACTACATGCACATACACATACTGTACATGCAAATCTTTCACTATGCATAGGCACACTGTAAATACGAATATACACACATACACAAGCACACACATATCAGAAGTTCAGGCCCTTTTACACTTCCTTTTCTGCAAGGCTTAGCAGGAATCTGCCTCCAAAAGCAGCAACTCAAAGGTGATCGAGTTCTCTGAGGATTGAGCAACACCACAGGTGGGGCTGGCTTGAGTTTTTACAGCACTGTTACCATTTTCTAGGCCATAGAGGTAGAAGTGCAAAATCTGAAAAGAAGATGAGTCTGACCTTCCACACAGTCTGGTGGTTCAATCAATATATACCAGGGTGTGTGTGTGTGTGTGTGTGTGTGTGTGTGTGTGTGTGTGTGTGTGTGTGTGTGTGTGTGTTGGTTGATCTAAGGACAACTTGTGGGATTCAGTTCTCTCCCAGATAGAATTCTGGTCATCAGGCTTAAAGGCAAGCATTTTTACATGCCACCTCAGTGACGTAGGAACAACAAACCCGGGGGCTGGACAGATGGCTTAGCAGTTAAGAGCACTTTCGGCTCTTGCAGAAGACCATGGTTCAATTCCCAGCACCCTTATGGTGGCTCACAATCATCTATATCCCCACTTCCAAAGGATCCAGTAGGCATGCGTGCAGTGCACATACACCAACCACATAGGCAAAGCATCCATTCACATAAAAGTAAAACAAGTCTTTCTTTTTATTAAAGGAACAGAAACTTTTACGGAGTCCCCTGTACATGTGTGCACACACACAAGCACACACACACCTCTGTATGTTCCTTAGACGTATTGGTGGGTGCTATTTTGAGGTCCCATTTCACTCATGAAGAAGCTGAAGTTCAGAGTACCGCAGTAACCGGCCCAGCTTCTAAAGGGTAGAGCTAAGGAACTCCCAGTAAGCAAAACAGCTGAGCGCTATGGTCTTGCCCAGAGTCAGAAGGGTGGGAGCAGAGGATTTCTGCGGAAGCCAAGTTCAGGAAAAGTTTCCTGGGAATAGATGCCTTTGAACTGGGTAAAGAAAAGCCCTGTGAGAGTAGGAGTGTCAACAGCCCACATTCCCAGCTGAATTCTGATACTTGAGGAAAGAGGGGGGGGGGGGGGGTGTCTTGGCAGTCCCTGGCAGGGAGAGAAGGAAGCCCAGGAGAGATGATTAAGTTAAGGCTGGGGGGGGGGGGGGATTCACTTCCGTTCCATTGCTGAATGGCCTCTCAGACCCTGCGAGTGGGAGGGAGACAAAGCAGCCAAGGAAACCGGGTAAGATGCAGGGCGTGGTATAAACCTGCTTGTTCGGGCTCTCGGAGGTCCTTCTGGTCTATCTGTGTGCCCAAGGTCATTCATCTTCGAGAAGCCACGCCAAGACGGGAACCCGAGTTGGCCTGACTGCGCGCCTGTCTTACTTGTTGAGGAAATAGAACTTCCTGTGAGGCCTGGTAGATAAAACACACACTTTTCTCTGCTCCTTCCTGAGAACTGCTGGCACGAGCACAAAGGACTAGAAAACAAAGTCATAAATAAGTCTGCCACGAGCAAGGGAGGAGGAGGAAAATGTGCAGGCAACTGAGAGATGCCATTCATGTATGAATACGTGCAGAGACCTTTCTACGGGCTCCCACGAGGCTGAGAAGCAAGTGGATGAGCGCTAGAGCAGCGGAAGCCATGCTCAGCCTAAGAGACAACAGAAAAGTGAGCTTTGTCCCCCCAAAGCCCCTGAGACATCAAGAGTCAAGGTACAGGCAGGCAGCTCTGAGAGCACACTGGGTTGAGCCAAAAGAGCCTTGGTTTATGGTACTCACTCACCTTTAATCCTAGAGCTCGGGAGGCAGAGGCAGGCAGATCTCTGTGAGGTGGAAGCCAGTGTAGTCTGCCTAGTGAGTTCCAACCAGGACTACACAGTAAGGCCTTGTTCCTGTCTCAAGAACGGGGAGAGGGGGCGGCTCTAGTGGCAGGAGAAATGGCTCAGTTAGTAAAGTGCTTCCTTGCAAACATGAAGACCTGGACTTAGCTCCCAGAAGCCACTTTTGGAAAAGCAAGCTGAGAGCGCTAACACAGGCTTGTAATACCAGCACAGAGGAGGTAGGAGGAGGCTCATCCTTGGGGTTGGGTGGCCAGCCAGCCTAGCATATTTGATGAGTTTCACACCAATGAGTAAAACTTGTCTCTACAAACAGAGTGGGCTGGTGAGGAGGCTCAGTGGGTGAAGGCACCTGCTGTCAAGTCCAATGACCTGAGTTCACTGAGTTCAATCCTCAGGACTGACCCGGTGGAAGAAGAGAACCGACTCCCATAGACTGCCCTCTGGAAATTCACCCAGCATGGTGTATGCACCCCAACCCTCAGCGCATACGATTAAATAAAGAAGTACTTCCTTACAAGGTGGGTGGTGTCTGAGAATGGACACTTGAGGTTGTCTTGCAGCTCCCACATACAAACACATGTGTACATCTTCATTCATATACACAGAGAATCCAGACCCATAGGCCCCTCCTACCTTTCTACCTCCAGAGATTTACCCTGTAGCAAAGCACAGACACAGAAGAGCTGGACTGGGGGCCTACATACAGAACGCTGAGGCCCAGCCAGCTAAAGCTAAACTGGGAAGAGGAGTGTGTTAAGCGAGACATGGGATTCTACGGGATGAGGGACATCCCCAGAGAAGGCTTGTTTCCAGGGTGACCACCGGTCCTAGTGTAGATGAGATAGACAGATCTCAGAACCAAAACCAGAAGCATTCTGAGAAGTCAGGAATGGAAGAAGGAAACACCCTTTTTCCATCCTCTGAGACCTGACGATTCTTTTCTAGAAAAAGCCACCAAGGCACTCGAGAAGTCCTGAAGAATAAAGAGGGGGAAAAAATGTCCTTGAGATGACAGGGTAGCCATCTGATAACCAAACAGCCCATCACCAGGTCCTACCCATAATTCTCCACTCAGAAGCTCCGTGGAAGGACAAACTCAGTGGCGAGGACTAAGGGCCATCTGACCACAGAGGGCATCAGAAGGGGAAGCTGTGGCCAAGCACCTGAAGTCAGCATCAGTTAGGTAAGACACCCTAGGGCTGCCCAGAAACACCCAAGAGAGGCTTCTGCATGTAGGCATCACTGCATGAGCATTAAGTGTCAAGACAACCAGGGAACGAGGCTGGGAGCCAGAGGGCCTGTCTGGCACACTGCCCAGAGGAGCTGGTGTTTGGAAACAACCCAAACACCCATCAAGATGACAGTGACGAGCAGATGGTGCCTGTCCCGACAGCGGAGTAAAGAAACAAAGCGCTGATTCAACAAGGATGGAGGTCCGGGCTAGTCTTTGGGGATGTAGCTCAGTGGTAGAGCACCTATGTGCACAGTGCCCTGGGGTTCATCCCCAGCAACATGCACATATACATATGCACGAGTGCGCGAGTGCGTAGGCACACACACACACACACACACACACACACACACACACACACACACACGATGAGAGAAGCGAAACGAGCACAAACTGTATAATTCCACTTTGATGAAGTACCCAGGACTGATAAATCTTCAGAGACAAAGAGTAGTTAGCAGGTACCAGGGTCTGCAGATGGTGTTTAATGGGAGTTGACCTAGGGGTTTGTCGTAGTTTGATGTGAAATGCCCTCCCCGCCATTACCAGATTAGTGTGGGGTGAAAAGTCAGGAGGATGTAGACTCCTTGGGAGGTAGGCTATAAGGTGAGAGTCACCTCTGCACCCGCACAAACTCTCTGCTCCCTGACCTGCCAAAAATGCACCACAAGTTTCTCCTGCCACACAGCATGGCCCTCTTTGCCGAGGCAGACTCCTCCCTCTGAAACCAGAAACCAAAGGGCACCTCTGCTCACCCAGGTTGCTTCCTTCGGGTGTTTTGTCTCGGTAATGAGAAACATAACTTAATGTGAGGCTCATAAATGTTGTAGAACCAGATAGAGCTGATGGCTTCTCACACCACAGATGCACAGTGAGCTGCACACTTTTTTGAATGATTAGAAGCAGGTGAGGTGGTCGGCAGGTAATAAGTGATGTTTGATCCCCAGAACCACAGAAAGGTGGAGAGAAATGACTCCATAGAATTATCCTCTGGCCCTCCCCAGAAATCACAGCGTGTGTAAGCCCACACCCATGCATGACACACACATACAACAGTAATACTGTGTTATAATAAACAATGACCAAAAAAAATAAAAAAATAAATAAACAATGATAATTACTGCTATTATTAATCTTGTTCTTTTTAGCAGGTTAATTATACCCAGGAATACCGAGGTCAGCCTGGGTTACATGATGAGACTGCCTCGCTGTGTGTATCGGAGGGTTATCTATTATATAACTTCAACAGAACATTTTTTAAAAGCTAATCAAAGAAGGCCAGAGAACTGATAGAGCAGACTGTCTCACCCATGTAGCCCATGAAAATACAAACAACCGTAGTTCTGAAGCTCAGATCCTCTAACGCACTCCACAACAGCCCTGGTCTCAAGAAGCCCCAGAGAGCAGTGAGGCAGAGGACAAGCTGGCTCCATGAAGCCTGAGGCTGACACTGCGTCCGGAGATACCCGTCCCCAGAGCTGTCAGGGAGGAGATCTTCATCTCACAGCTAGGGAATCTTCATGGCAATATGATAAAGTTGAAAATAGATGAATCGAGGGTTGGGGATTTAGCTCAGTGGTAGAGCGCTTGCCTAGCAAGTGCAAGGCCCTGGGTTCGGTCCCCAGCTCCGAAAAAAAGAAAAAAGAAAAAAAAAAGTTACGGAAAATAGATGAATCGGTCCCCAGATTAATGGGGGAGACAGAACACTGAACTGTTTTCCTCTTCCCCATTTCTGTCCTAAGCAGTCACCAGAGTCTTGGTCACCACTCTCCGAGTCCACAGTGGGGGGCTGCGGTCCTCTGGCATACACAAAGTCCCGCAGGTTTCCGGAATGTTCTCATGAGAAGTTGCCTCTGCTTTGTGTAACTGCTTAGATTTGTTTAAGAAACAAAATTAGGAAGGAAAGGCACTTTTTTCCCCCCTTGTTAAAGCCTGGGGGAACTGTTGGTATTCCAGCCTGGTCTCCAGAGACCTCTTTCTGCTCTGAAGGAGTGTGAATTCACAGCATTCCAGCCAGCCACAGACAGCCCAAGGGCCTGTCATAGCCTCCGCCCAGGAATGCACGGACTCCAGCATCCCTCAGAGCCTAGCAGCCTGCCTGCTCCATATGCCTCCCAGGAAACTTCCCATAGCTCCTAGGCTGTGGGACAACCGGTCTTCCTTACAACAAAATGCTTTTTCTTCCTTGACACTAAGGGATTTTACATTTGAAGTCCTAAAACAGGAGGCACGTTTAGGCACAGGACTGCTCAGATTGGTAGAGAAATTAGGGACATTGACTACATGGCCTTAGAATTCACCTTTGGAACCACCAAGGGAGTTCCCCACTGCACTGTCTGCTAGCCCTCCATCTATGCACACACACACACACACACACACACACACACACACACACACACACTCCAATTTTCAACATATATATCAAAGTATACATTTCCCAAAGCACGGATGTGATTCAGCACATCAAAGCTATTACCATGCAAGCGTTAAAAACACGAGTTTAAGTCCCCAGTTCAAATCCACATAAAATCCAGGCATTCCATCAAGCTATTGTGAAATCCCAGCTTTCCTACGGGCAGATAGGAAGAGGAAACGGAAGAGTCCTCAGAAGTGCAAAGGTCAAGTAGCCTGAGGAACCCAGCAGAAAAACAAGAAGAGCTTGTATCAAACAAGGTCGAGGGTAAGGACCAACACCCAGGTGGTCCTGTGACTTCCATGTGTACACAACAGCATGCACCCATATTCACACATATGAATGTGCATGTCACACACACACACACACACATGCACACACACACACACACACACACACACGCAAGAGCATAAACTGTGGGAAAACAAAAATGTGCGTTGAGGGTTCCACTGTTTTTGTTTTGCTTTGTTTTATTTTGTTTTGTTTCTGCTTTTTGAGGCTAAATCTGGCTGAATATCCTGGGCTGGCTTGGAAGTCACTTTTATAGACCAGACTGCCTTCAAACTTACAGTGCTCTTCCTGCCTCTGACTTCTGAGGGCTGAGGTTGGAGGATTTCTTCAGTCCGTCCAGTGTAGGAGCAAGCAGGGTGGGGAAGGGCTTGGAGGAAAGGATAAAGCACAGTGACAGGCGGAATCGGCACTAGAGAAGGGTCCTGAAGTTTGATGCTGTGATAGATGTCTTCCAGGTCAATGAACTCACATCCTCTGAGGGTGTCATTTATATTAGACAGAAATCACTTGCGAATGATAGGACCAAATTATTTGCAAGTTATCAATCTTCCAAAACTCAGCACTGCGTGTTCCCGAGCCCAGGCCCAAACACCAAGTAAACAGTAAGACAGATCAGTGTGGGGTCAGCAGGCCTGTGTGGCGGAGGGGCGGTCAATCATTTTCAGCTTCCTGGGCATATGGTCCCTGTTGCCACTGTTCAGCTCAACAGCAGATGCACCAGTCACCGTGCACACGATGGGCTATTGACAAAACATTCTGCAGCCCAGCTCAAAAGCTTCAGATGCCACCAGCCGGGACACCTACAGGAGGCCAGGGTAGCATCTGAAGGACGTGTGGTCCTCCTCTGACTATTTTCAAGTTCTTTCTTAACACATAAATATGGAAATCAAGGATTATAACTTGGTTAAAGGAACCCGGCAGAGAGGGAATTTCAAGCCAGGAATCGCTCATCTCTTGGTTCTTTGGGAGTTGATATTTTGTCCACCTCTTCCTACAGGGAGGCAGGCTGAGTGAAGGTGTGACCCTGTCACTTCCTTCCCAGAATCTCTAAGACAAATGAAGAGTCTTTGCTCTTTTGCCCCAGAGAGGATACATGGTCAAGCAATCACCAGTCCTCAGCAGACCAGCGAGTCCTTCTTGACACCAGCTACCGTGCAATGAAAAGTCCAGCCGATGTTTCTTCCAACCAGAACCAGAGTGTGGGGCAGGGCTGAGGGGGCAGGGAGGCAGGCTATCTGACCTCAGAGTGCTGGGAGCGGTTCCTTTCACTCTGTAAGGAGGAAAGACTTTGCTCCCTCTCAGATACAATTTCTCCCCAAACCCATCACAACCATGATGGGCTGAGCATTACAGCCATGTCAAGAGAGATGTAACTGAATGCCTCCCTATATGTGGCCCTGGCCCTATAAGCAAGCCATTGTTCATCTCTGGGGCTTGTGGCTACTTTGAGAAGCTACCTGACTAAAGGTGTGAAAGGGGGGATGCTGTTTCTCTGCAGCTCCTACTGTGTGCTGGATGCTGGTCATACTTTGCCTCATTTCTACAGCCTCAAGCCCCTGGGTACCAGGCCAAGCAGACTACCAAAGATCTCGGAGCCAAACACACAGTATTCACCATTGAGTCAGATACAATCTGAGCTCTGGACATTTGGGGATTCATTTAACCCTCTAGCTACCCTTCAAAACAGGAACCTCCATGAATGCCCCAGTTTACAAAAAGGCCCAAGGCTGTCAGTGAGGCTACACAGGGGCTCACGAAGAGTAGAAATCAGAATCATTGTGCTATAGAGAAAACACATTTAACTCCCTTGCTCACTTGTCTCCAAGGGCTTCCAGACCAGTAGGTTCTGGGCAGAACAGCATGGCTGTTCACTCATAGAACATGCGAGGAGAGGCCAAGCCACCTGTGTTATTTCCTCAAGTTCCCCAGCATCCTGGTTTCCCTAGATTGACCTTCCCAGCTCCACTCCGCAACAAAGCCCTCCCCTGCCTTGGTCCCCTTTACCCCTCCCGCTCAGGTTTCCCTAGGATTGAGGGGAAAGGTGAAGGATAGTGTGGGGCAGTGGACGGTGAGAGGTAGCCTGGTCCTTGGTTGAGCAAGGCTTGGAAGCCCTGGAAACCCTGAAGGGACGGTAGGAGCTTCACCTGCTCCTAGGAATCTGGTTCCTGTCACTAGCCACAGCCCCTACATGACCACAGGCCATGTCCTTCTCCTATTGTCTTGGTCTGAAATGTTAGGAATGCCTCATTTGCCTATGGAGGGGCTCAGGGCATGGGGCGTTGACCTTACGTGACTGATAGCCACAAATCTATAGAGGGCTGCAGCTACTGACAGGGGCCAGGTTCCCTGGAGCAGGCAAGGCTCCTACTGTCCCTTCAGGGTCTCTAGGGTTTCTAGCCTGGCTCAACCAAGGACCAGGCTACCTCACAGTCCACTGCCCCACAGGATAGGAGAAAGATTGGAAGGAGACAAAGCAGGGAGGGAGGGAAGGAAAGCAAGGGAATGAGTGGGGGATGGGGGAGGTCTGAAGCTGGGAGTGGAAGCAGCCCTGCAGCCTATAGAAGCACTCTCCAGAATGCAAGGGACACATCATGCCCTCCAAACCCTTCTCTCCCTCTGCATGCTGAAGCACGCTACTTGAGTTATAAGGCTCTTTTATTCCAGCCCTAAATGGAGTCCTTTCTAGCATGATCCCAGGATGAGGTAAAAGGTCGCTGAGGCGGGAAGAAATGGAGGATGGATACATGGTTAGGAGGATGGAGAAAAGGGGTAAAGGTAGGAAGAAAGCCGTGGTTGAAGTGGAAGAAGTAAAAAGGAAAAGCAACATCTGAACTCAGCTGGATCCCATATCCTCTTCCTTGCATTTCCTTCAGGCCTGCCACCTGCTCAGAGCACCCTGACTTTGGAGAAGAGTCTGTAAGGGACGGGCAACGGGGTCATTTAGAAAAGTGCCCCCAGATACCCCACACATGCACTGTGCACTCTGCCCTCCTGAGCCAGGGTTTCCCTCATTTTGAAAGTGCACCCCTCCGCCTGAACAACAGGCAGATGCTGCATTTCTAGTGCCCTGTGCAGTGACTGGTGCAGCCGGCTCACACGCAGCTGCATGAGCCTCAAGCAGCACCAATCTAGCTAAGGCCACTTGGCCAGGAGCTGGTGGAGCTGAGGCTCCCATCTGGCCACAGAGCCCACACCGCTCTGGCTCTCACCAGACACTGCAAAACCTCTCATCCACCAGGGGGACGCAGCCATCTGCTTTCCCTTCTGCCCTCCGTAATTCCTCAAATGCTGGCTACTGGCCACTCTCACGGCCTCCCAGTACCAAGATCACAGGGCAGCAGCCTAGGCAGCAGCATGTGGCCATGAGCTCCCTTCCGGCCCCGTGCACAGGGAAGTGAAACAGACAACCCCGTTGTACCCTCTGGAGGAAGGGCAGCTTCCCTGCCCCCTCCCTTCCTGCCCACAACAGGAGGCTAGAGAGAAGCCAGCTGGGCAGAGCCTGAACTGTAGGGAAAGGAGGGGTAGCTAGGGCCCTCAGTCTAAGGAAACCCTCTCTCCGGAGATGGCAAGAGAGCAGCATGTTGCATCTGTCCCCCCGATGCCTCTCAGCTCCTCCTACTCCTGACCTTGAATCTTAGACTCTGAAGCATCCTAGAAGAAGTCTCAGAGGGAATATGTGGACTGCATGGCTTCCGGCTGAAGATGATCCAGGGCAGAACCCAGGTGGGGTGGCCCCATGCAGAGAGGAGGGAAGGTTGCATTGGCCAGTAAGGGTAAGGTCCCTGGGTTTATTCCCATCCTCCCACCCCTTCCCAAGCTGCAGCTGAACCATCTTTGCCAAACATGATGCTTGGCCATTGTTCTCAGCATGATAAGAAGGGCAACCACCCCTGGGGCTAGGTCCTACCCCCCCCCCCCCCCCCCCCCCCGCAGGACCTTCCTTCCTTTGTGACCAACCACGTTGGTCCTGAGCTCCTGGGAGGTTTTGCTTGCAGCATATGGTGTCTGCCTGGAGCATCCATCTTCTGCCTTAGATCTCAGGGAGGTGTCACTTCCTCAGGGACACCTGTCCCAGCCCTGTGGCTAGTCAGCTCCCATCTGCCCCAGCCTCCTGTGGATTCTCCTATAGCTCTTCTTATACCTATCACCTTTCCTCAGCTCAGCTGTCAACCTTCACGCTTCCCTGGAGACTTGACACTAGAGCCATCTCTGTCACCTCCCTGCACTCCCCTAAGCCCCGCACAGAGTCTGGCTTGCAGCGAGGATCAGGAGCCACGTGGTGAATGAATCGGTAACAGGAAGAGACTCTAAGACAGCACAAGCACATGAGAAGACGTGACAAGCCAAACGCAGCAGACAGCAAAGGTCAGAGCGGAGCTTCCAAGGATGGATCCTGGTGCAGGCTGCACCCCCTGACCTTGAGGTCTGCCTCTCGCTATGCTAGTTCTGAGAAAAATCAAAGGAATGTCACAGCTTGACAGGAGCTTCCTCTGTTTCAAGTGGACAGCTCATCAACTACCTACCTGCTATGGGTAACCTGAGTCTTGGCTCTACCATCTATAACACAGGAGTGTTCATATAGGTCTACTCCCTTTGCATTTTTAAAAATTATCTTGGGGTTGGGGATTTAGCTCAGTGGTAGAGCGCTTGCCTAGCAAGCACAAGGCCCTGGGTTCGGTCCCCAGCTCCGGAAAAATAAAAGAAAAAGAAAAAAAATATTATCTTGATCTCAGAATGAAGCACAAAGGAACCATTAAGGTTTTGGTTATCTTTGCACTGAGAAGCAAGTCTATTTTATTCTTTCCTTGCTGAGCCTGCAGCTCTGTTTGCTCAGACAATATGGAAGAGATGATGGCCCACCTTTTAAAAAGGACAGCTTCCACTCCCTGTCTTTCAAAACTTAGTGCCCCTACTGTGAGGAAGCCCAAGAGCCTTAAGAAGGATGCAGGTAGCAGAGAGGAGAGAGGGGAGAGTCCATAGCCAGTGCTGAACCTGCAGATGACAGCCAGCACAGGAAGTCTTCAGTGCTGTCCCATTCTCTACCCATCAGACCCGCAGGTTAGGGAACACTGTGAGTGAACTGAAAGCACTACTTTTTAAATCATCCAAATCTTGGGAGGGGGAGAAAAGGAAAGGGGGGTGGGGCTGGGAAGCAGGAACAAATACCAACATTTTTCACATTCATAGAGTTTTGTTTGAGATAAGGCCTCCTTAGGAAGACAAGACTGACCTTGAACGTGCAATTCTCTTAGCTTCCTGAGTACTGGGGTTGTAGATGTGTGAAACTACACTCTGGTTAAAACAATTCTTAATATTTATTTCCAACTTAAGGCAGTGTTCCTCAGCAGATATTCTAGAAATATGGGGGTGGGGGGGTTTAATAGGAATAGTTATGTTCCTTTAAAGAACTCTAACATACAGTGTGCCTATGCATGTGTTTGATATAAATTGCCTTCTAAAGAAGGAAAAGCATAGTTCATCTCAAAACCATTTTAATCACATGAGGTGGCTGTCCAGGGTGGGCTGCCTGGAAAGTTATATTAAAAATATCTTAGAAAGACATGTGCGGAAAACACGTGGAAAAGGTTCTGTAAGTAGCTAGTGATGTCTGTTAGGAAAGGGGAAGGGGAACAATACTTTTTAAGTAGGGTGAACAAATGCTTTAGCACCCAACTTGGAACTCTGAGGAGTAAATACATACAATGGGACAATCACATATACATTGCAACTGTCCCCAGATGAAACACCCTTGTCATCTCACTTCCAAGCCACAAATAGAGTACCATCTGATATGGAGCTTGGAGGTAACGAAAATAAGGGCTATCTGGACCAACCAACCCCTGAGACCTCAAACGTTAATTTTTCTTTTAAGTACTCTGTTTCAGCCTGTGGTTAGGTATGAAGAATTGTTCTAAAGAACACATTAAAAATTAATTAAAAGACTTGCCTCTAATATTTAATCTTCACCACCATGTACTGTGAGTGATGTATTCCCAGGCAGTCTGTCAGGTCCTTAGTAATTAAAAGAGAATGAGGGTGTGATTCAGCCCCTGGCTGTCACTTACTAGGGGTGCAGAGTCAGCCTAGAACCCAACCAGCCTGAGGCCAAGTTCTACACCACCTGGCAGAGTCCCATCCAGATAGGAGGGCAGGTACAGGGCAAGCCAAAGGCAGCTTAAAGAAGCTGGAGCTAGGACCAGCTCTGTTCAATTATCAGTCCCTCAGACACCCCATCCTTCCCTCTTCTCTCCAGGGATGGAGGTGGGGGATACGGCAGTGAGTTATAGAAGGCTTCCTCAGGATCCACCATGGACCGGGAGCTTCCACATCTTCTCACTCTGGGCACATGTTTCTTCGTGTGACATTTGCAAAACTGGGTTAAAAATCAATGGGAGGTTTGAGGTGGGCCTTCCTCTCTCAGAAGCCTGATTAAGAGCAGGCATATGTTCCCAGCCTGACCCCTCGGCCATGATTCCGTGGGGCCAATTCCACTGTGAGGCCCTGACACATGCTCTTCTTAGCATTAGGACCTCAACAGTAACATCTGATCTGCACTAATGGGAGAGAGTACTTGGGCACGAGGTCTGGCAAATGGTAAGTGTTCAGCACAGGGTAGCTCGCTGTTTCTTGTTCCAGATCCTCTGCGTGCTTCGGAGGGCCTTGCTAGGGTGTTACAACCAGGCATCTTCTTCAGTGTGGCCACTGTACTGCCATCCTCAGAGGGAGCACACACCATAGAGGAAGTGACTGTTGAGGATACGTGCACTCTGCAGGGGAGAGTCCCAACCGGAGCCCAACCTGCAAGGACACTGTAGACAGAGAAATGTGGGGAAAATGAAAAATCTCTTCCCAGCTTCCCTGCCCCTTCCCTGCATACAATGCACTGAGCTGGGCTCGTTTCTTCATCTTTAGGGAAGAGGGGGAAGGACAGAGGGGAGCTTTCATCAAGACACTTTTACATGGGGCTGGGGATCTGGATCAGCTGGTAGATGTTTGCCTCGCACACCCAGTGCCCTAGGTTCTGTTCCCAACCCTTTAGATGCATGGCAGAGTGGTGGCTTCACCTATAATTCCAGTATATGAGATGCACAGGCAGGAGGACCAGATGTTTAAGGTCATGCTTAGTCTGAAATGCATAGACCTTGTCTCAAAAAATAAAGCAACGGCTGTCAGCTACCGCCACCGCCAAGGGGACATGAGAGGCTTGACATGTCCTAGGGAAGGTGAAAATCTCAGCTTTGGAGTCAGATGTCCAGAGCTGGCCTCGGGTGCCCACAGAACGTGGCTGTGGGTATGGCCAGCTGCACGGTGAAGGCTTAAGATCACTGCTGATTACTGAGACCCATAAATCACTGAAACCTTCATCAGGCAGGCTTGCCTAAGCAGAGGAGAATGTCATGGATCAACTCACTCACAGGACCCCTAAAGGGATATGTCAGGGATCAGCTTGCTCACAGAACCCCTGAAGGGATATGTGGGTCTCTCAGAAGCAACAGACAGCTGCATATGGCAGGGATGACAGGGACTGTCACAGTTCTCTGTCATCTACGGGAATACCCAAAGCCCATTCAGTGAGCTCAGCTAGGCCTCCTGTAAAAGATAATTCCTGAGCTGCAGAGATCCGCAGCTCAGTTTGAGGTGGAGGATTGGCACCTAGTATCTCATTCTTTAGCCTGGTAATGGGCTACTCAGATGACTTGAGTCTGTCCCATACAATTGTGGTCTTGGTTTAGACTCTGAGCCCAGCCTGAGCATGACGTTAGCTGTCCCCAACCCCCAGCTCACCACTCACCCCACCTACTTCTCTGTCTGTCTGCCATGCCAGCTCAATGTGGACTGAAGGACTCCCAAGAATGGCCTATGTCGCCCAACCTTTCCTCACCACCGCCGTGATCTGTGCTGACTTTTAAGAGTCCAGCTTCCAGCTCCGATGAACCCTGCCTCAAGTGGCCCCCCAAGCTTGGCATTGGAGCCCTTCCATATCAAGTCGTGGGGGGTGGTCACACCACATGGGCAGCTTTCCTAAGGCTTATGAAGCCCTCATCAGATTAATTAATCTTCATTAATAACCTTCACTCCCTCTCCTGTGGTCCCTGTCATTTTCCTCCTCCTTTCAAGATAGTGGAGCTACGTCTGTGTGTGTACATTTGTGTACTGACAGAGCATGTGCACACACACATATTTGTGGAGACCAGAGGTCAGCAGTAAGTGTCTTCCTCAATCACTCCACAGCTTATTTTTTGAGACACGGTCTCTCCCCTAACCTAGAGCTCATCAAATCAGCTAGACTGGCTCACCAATGAGGCATAAGGATCCTCCTGCCTCCTGCCTCCTGCCTCCGCCTCCGCCTCCGCCTCCGCCTCCGCCTCCGCCTCCGCCTCCGCCTCCGCCTCCGCCTCCGCCTCCGCCTCCGCCTCCGCCTCCGCCTCCGCCTCCGCCTCCGCCTCCTACCTCCGCCTCCGCCTCTGCCTCCGCCTGCACGTCCCCAGCACCGGGGCTCACAAATGTGTGAGCTGCCACACCTGGCTTTTCCACAGTGCTGTGGATGTAAACTCACACATGCGGCAGGCATTTTACCAACCGAGCTATGTCCTCAGCCCTGGATCTGTGCCCAGGGTCTTCCTAATCTTCCAAATGCCCCTTCTGTTTGAGGTTTCGCTACAGATCCATTTTGCCTAAAGATGCTGGCATTTGGTTTTAAGTTATAGGGTTAGTGAGTTCTACTGAGGACCCTTTCATGCCCCTCTTTCTCTTGGCCTCTGCCATAGTCAAGCTGGAGACTGGACCTTAAATTGGCATTGTATCTACATAGCAGGTGAATCTAGGCTGAGTCAAGAGGAAAATGGGATGGCAGGAGGTGAATAGCCAGTCCAGAATTAATGGATTGTCACTGTGGGTACATGGAGATGAATCCTGAAGGACAAGGATCTGGGCAATCACTCACAAAGTCCCATTCCCTGGCTGAGGGAGCTCTCAGAGACATTCATTCTTTTAAAAAGAATTGTATTTTTATTTTTAATTGTGTGTATGTGGGGGGAAGTGCACATAAGTACTGTTGCCCTTGGTGACCAGAAAAGGGCATCAGATTCCCCTAGGGTAGGGTTAAAAGCAGTCATAAGTGCTCAGTGTAAATGCTGGGGACCAGACTGGGATCTTCTGAAAGAGCCATTAAGAGCTCACAGCCACTGCACCATCTCTCCAAGCCCGGGACATTCATGTTGGCACCCACTACAGCCTGCTCTATCGCAACCAGGCTCGCTTCTGTGTTCAAGTAATCTGAAAGCACGGAGACCCCCCAAGACAGCAGCAAAAGCCACACTGTATACAGCAAGCAGGTGGCTTCCAGGGCAGCCTGAGAAGGAATACAGAGCTGACAGCACCCGCCACTCCAAGCAACATCCTCACACTCTAGGAGTGCTGAAACGCAGAGCAGAAAGCTTCCTACGTCAGAAGCTGCTCTGCTGAACTGGAGGCCATTTGGCAAGGTCTCAATCCTTCTGCCTGCACCAACCAGAGGCTACCTGACCCTAGCTCTGCTAGTGCTCAGCACCTCTTATAATCCTTTGCTTGTAGGGCTATGACTCTCCCTGTCATCAAGACTGCTTACATCCAGATGTTTCCATTGATGAGGACGCCATGCAGGTGGGGGTGAAGCTCCGTGGTAGAATGTTTAGCACGCACAGATCCCTGGGTTCAGTCTTCAGAATCACGTGACTGGGTGTGGTGGTGCACAGCTGTAATCGTAGTGTTCAAAGGGTGGAGGCAGGAGCATCGGAACTTCTAGGTCATTCTTGGCTACACAGAGTGAAGGGCTCTACCAGGTCTGAGCACCAGCAAGCCTTCCCCTTCCCTCTCCCCTGTAAACCATAGGCTGCGTCCCTAAAGCTAACCATCAAGGGCTATGCCCTGATCTGGACATTTTCCTACGCCAGACTCATTCCTGGGACTGACTACCAATATCAAAGTATTACAATCCAGCAATCAAAAGCCCTCTTTTGGCTGCCCTAATTAGCATACCCAATCAAAACGCACCACCACAATCTAGTCCATTCCAACACAGACCTCCCCTTTTCCCTTTTAAAAGTCACACATGCAAGGTCATTTGCTGCTGTTTTCTACCTGAGTCAGAAATCAGACACTTTACTTTTCTTCCCCACTTTATAAAATGAGTGGTTGGGTGTGGTTTGTGCCTAATCCAGGCTCCAGAAGGGAGCACCCCAATGGGGGTACAATGTAAGGACACGCATCATATTGGCTCAAGGGACCATGTTCATTTTCCACGTCTACTGGCTCATCTAAGTCTCTGTTTCCTCATCTGAACACTGGGAATTGGGACACACCTCCATACAGACCTATCACGAAGATTCACATGATAGTACCTGGAATACTGTAATAATACATGGAAAGGACTTAGCAACTGCACAACCAGGAACGGTTGCTGTCTCTGTCCACATGGTCATGCCTAATAGTCCTGAACCCTAAGACATTGCACAACTCTACATGAAGTTCTGGAGACTTCTAAGCCATCGTCAGAGTTGTTTCTGTCTGTCTGTCCTTGCTACAGCGTCTTGCAAGTGACTCCTCCGGATGGACTTGTGGGGGGCTATAGAGCTAGATGCCAAACCCTCGCTCTCTGCCCTCGAACATTCCCACCCACCCTTGTCTCCCTATCTCTCACGCCACAGGCAACTATAAAAGCATTGGTAAAAGCAGCGGTTCTTAATTGCCGCCCTGCACCGGGAGGCTTTATCTCAGCCTTCCTCTGTGGGCTGCGGAGGCTCCGGGGGAGATGCTCCGATTGACAGCAGCCTTTCCCATACGGCTTTCCGCTTTCCGCCCTCACAAAGGGACGCTGCCAGCAGACTTCCTCCCAGCCCCGTTAGGCAAGGCAGCCGCACGCCTGAGGAATGCACGGCCTCCCTGGCATGGCAGACATTCAAGCCAACCCACAAAGGACTGTTAGGAAACCCGAGGAAGTACCAGCCAACCCAGAAGGGAATCTCATCATAACTGGGCTTGAATGGGAACTCCGAGTCCCGCTCTGCAGCAGTAGGCAAGCAGCACACCAACACAGATCTCCTTAATTCCTCTCACCCTTTGCAGCGGGTGAGATCAGGCACAGCCACAGGTCTCAACAGGTAGCATTTCTGTGCCTGGGGCTCATCTTGGCTAAGAACCAACACCTTAAACATGGACGTTAAAGGGCAGGGAAAGATTGTGCCACTTTCTGCTGCAGTCAGGCCCTGCCAGCTCCTGCCTGGGAGTGGCTTCCCAGGTGGCCCTTTTCCGCCTGCATTTTGTGTGGTCTTTTCGATCTCCCACAGAATCAACTTTTTCCTTCCCAAAGCTTGAGATGGATCCAAGCAGGAGAGTACTTCCCAGCAAACCTCAGAAGTCTTAAGACTTTAAAGAACAGGTTTGGGTAGCCTCCTGGAGACAGGGAAGAGAGTGCTCCCCTCCCACAAGAAGGCTGTGAGGAGAAGGGCAAGATGGCTGGCAAGAGGGAAGAAAGGAATGGGACCTGGCTTACTGCTAAGACCGATTGCCCAGCCTGGTGGCCATAGTCAGGATCCCTAGAGAAATTGGGGCGTCCAAGAAGAAACTAACCTCGATGGCACATTCTGGAATATGAAATATTCTAGAGGTTCTGAGGGAGCAGGTGATAATGGCTGTAGGAGGATTATCATTACAGAGCCAAATAAAGTCCAGAGAACAATGTATGCTTCCCATATTCGAGGGGACATACACTTTAATATCCTTTCTCCACAGATCCAACTGCCAAAGAGGGTGAGTTAATTTGAGTTAACTTCACCTGATGGAAAGTAATTTGTGCTTTTTTTTTTTTTACTTTTGATTTTTGTCTTACTTGGTTGAGTTTTGTTGTTTTGGGGGAGGGTTGTTTTGTTTTTTGTTTGGTTTTTGGTTTGGGGGACCTTGTGGGGGGTGGTTGATTGTTTTGCTGTTGTTGTTGTTGTGTTTATTCTGTTTTGTTTTGTTTTGTTTTGTTTTGTTTTAAGACAATATCTTATAGTCCAGGCTAGCCCCAGACTCACAGTGTAGCTGAAGTCTACACTCTGATCCGTGATCGTTCTGTTTTTACCTCCTGAGTGCTAAGGTTACAGTGTGCACCCCAAGCTGCATTCACGTGGTGCTTGGCTCCTTCATGCCAGGCAAGCAGGAGACCAACTGAGCTACGTCCCTAGGTTTCATCACCGGTGCATGATCTGAGAATGTGCTGTATGTCAGCATCAGACTAGATGTTGTTAAGGTAACCCAGATGGACGCCCAGAAGGCACAGGTGTGGTATACACTCTACCCCGCTTGCTCCTCCGAGGGGTATCTCCTACAGATTGGATGGAGACGCCAGGATTCGCCGTAACCACAGAGCTGTGTCAACCAAGTGCAGGGTGACGAGGGGATGGGGAGATTTGGGGAGGGAACACCGATATAGAATAGAGAGGACAAAGATGGGAACAGAACAAAAGGAAGATGGTGACAGCTTGGCAGGGAGAAGGGTCAGGTACGTGGAGAAAAAGAAGGAATTAGGGGAAAAGCCAGTAAATGCAGAGGTAGGAGGTGTGCAGACAAGAGACAGGGAGAGGGGCGTGGAAGCAAGGTACAGGTTCATCCACTGAGACAGACAAGAAAGAGAAAGACAGAGACAGATGGCAGACCAAGGACTAAGGGTGACACTGTCAACCTGACGTGTCACTGATGTCCCAGCTAACTTGTCTTCCGAGCTCAGGTCCTGACCAGCAAAGGTCTGGGCTGGCCAGTACTTCAGATGTCCTATGGTTCATACTGGGGTCAGAACCAGGAGTCAGGAGAGGCCAAAGTCCCAGGGAGGACCCAAGAGCCCAGCCCCACTGAGGGGCCCCACCGAAGAAGCTTTATACCCCTCCACACATTCCCACCTATGTCCTCCCCACCCAGCCGCACACACCTGGCCAGGGCCCTCCCTGCAGGAGCACAACAGGCTATTGGAGGAGTCAAGGTGCCTGAGAATCGTCCTACGATGGCATGCATAGTCCAGCCAGGGAAGCCAATGAGGAGATCCAGATGAAGAAACAAGGTCCAAAGCCACTGTATTTGGATTCCCCAGGATGCCAGGGACCTCAGATGATGACCAGTGCTTACAACTCTCTGAGTCAGGCCCATAAAGAATGCAGCAATTAAACCTCCCCAATCAGACTCTGAATCGCACAGCACAGTGCAGCGCAGCGCAGCACAGCACAGCACAGCACAGCACAGCACAGCGCACCACAGCACAGCTCAGCTCAGCTCTGCATACACAGCCCAGCACAGCACAGCACAGCACAGCGCAGCGCAGCGCAGCACAGCACAGCACAGCACAGCGCACCACAGCACACCACAGCACAGCTCAGCACACCACAGCATAGCACAGCACACACAGCACAGCACACACAGCACAGCACAGCACAGCACAGCTTACCACAGCACAGCACAGCTCACCACAGCACAGCACAGCACAGCACAGCACAGCACAGCACAGCACAGCACAACACAGCACAGCGCACCACAGCACACCACAGCACAGCTCAGCACAGCACAGCACAGCACAGCACACACAGCACAGCACAGCTTACCACAGCACAGCACAGCTCACCACAGCACAGCACAGCACAGCACAACACAGCTCAGCTCACCACAGCACAACACAGCACAGCACAGCACAGCACAGCTCAGCACAGCACACACAGCGCACCACAGCACAGCACACACAGCACACACACCACAGCTCAGCACAGCACACACAGCACAGCACACCACAGCTCAGGACAGCACAACACAGCTCAGCTCAGCTCAGCACAGCACAGCTCAGCACAGCACAGCACAGCTCAGCACAGCCCAGCACAGCTCAGCACAGCACAGCTCAGCACAGCACAGCACAGCACAGCACACACAGCGCAGCACAGCACAGCACACACAGCACAACACAGCTCAGCTCAGCTCAGCTCAGCTCAGCCCAGCACAGCTCAGGACAGCACAGCACAGCACAGCTCAGCTCAGCACAGCACAGCTCAGGACAGCACAACACAGCACAGCACAGCACAGCTCAGCACAGCCCAACGCAGAACAGCACAACATTAGTCTATTTTATTGCTGTGAAAACTGAAGCCTGGAGATGTCAGAGACGTATATAAGGTTCAAAAACCAGCAGACATAGTTAGCAAGTTCACCATCACCATGCTAGGTATCTGTCGTCCGTTATCACAGAAACCCTTGAGGTGATCGATGGGAAACCACCTTTTTCCCCTTTACCTTGTTGTGTGTGCGTGTGTGTGTGTGTGTGTGTGTGTGTGTGTGTGTGTGTGTGTGTGTATGCTCATGTGTGTGTGTTGTGGTGGCTTCCTCTAGTGGGCTCCAGCTTATTTTAAAAGATTCCTATTTATTTTTATGTGTATGGATGTGGCTGTCTGCATGTATATCCATACACCACATGCATGGAATAGCCGAGGAAGCCAGAAGAGAGCGTAAGATCCCCTGGAGCAGCCACGTGGGTACTGGGGCTCAAACCCAAGTCCTTTGGAAGAGCATCTAAATGCTCTTAACTGCTGAGCCATCTCTCCAGCTCCACCTCCATATTCTTTAAGGCCTTTCGTTGACCCTGGAGCTCATCAACTCAGCGAGGATGGCTAGCCAGTGAGCCCTAGCAATCCACCTGTGTTCAGCTCACCAGTGCTGGATTACAGAAGCATACTGCTACACCCAGCTTTTACAGGGGTGCTGGAGCTCAAACATAGATCCTTATGCTTCAGCAGCAAACATTTTGCCCCCTGAGCCATGTCCTAAGCCTAGGGCATGTTTATAAACTAAGAGAGATACCACGAGGTTAGGTCACACATCCAAGTGGTTTTGACACACTACGCTCTGAGTGTAGGTCCCTTCTCTGTATACCCCAAGCCCTAGGGCATCCACATTTCTCATGGGGTCTCAGCCCTGGGGACCCAGGCAAAGTCTTGTGATGGAGAAAGAACACGGGTGGGGTTCTGACTTCTACCACAGCAGTGAGGCTGTCCACTGTTCACAGTCCCTATCCTCTACCCAGTGGTCTGTAGTCTGAGGCCACAGAACCCAAGGAGTCTTTGAGTAGACTCTGTGGGCACAGAGAAAAAATTTTGCCCCATTGTTTCCACTAACCTCTGTCCCAAACCCAGCACGTTCCTATAAACAAGCTGCAACTCTGTCCCTAACAGAAACCACTTCTGTCTTTCTACAGGGACCAGATATTACAGGCGCATATATCCTGCCTGTCCATCATCAAAAACTATCTGACTCACTGCTACATCCTAATAACGTCCAATGCTGTCACAAAGTATGTGAACTTTCTTTTTAATATCTTGACAACTATAGTTCAAACCTGTGAGTGGATCTAGAGAGGGGAACCCGCATGGTCCATGGACTGCTGCCTCACACCCTACTTGCATTGCAAGTGGAGCCTTCTTAGAGTCACAAACTCAAAAGGTGAAGATTATGAGGCACCTTGTCTCCACCTTGTCTACTCAAGGGAACTGACTGGGGAGCTTTGAAAAATCCCAGATCCCTGCTCTCCCCTGAGACATGCTGACAGAATAGATTTGAACATAGATGAATAGATGTCTGGACATCTAGGTGTTTAAAGGTCCAGCGGGTCCTCGAATAGGCAGCCAGAGCATACAGCTTCTGCTGTGCAGAGAAGACAAGCCCCAGGCCAGCCCTCAAGGCCCTGAGATTGAGGTGTGCCTTGGGTAGCAGAACCTCCCCTGGGTCAGCTTCCATTTTTACTAGCACCCACAGACCAGGCACTCTGTATGTGGACTCTCTTAACCCTCAACAATTTTTGTGACATCACCAAATGATCATGGGAAGCCCGTGTGTCTGACACAACCTGTGCTCTCCACAGCATCTCAGACTTGGTGCTGCTGACTCTGCTAAGGAGTCCCTGAGGTTTACAAGCCTCTTCAGCCCCCATTCTGTTTGGGCTTGGTAAACAGGAGGTAAATGGATTCATAGCACTGCCACCACCCCCACCCCATCCCCACCCGATCCCTACCCCATCGCTCTTAAAAGCCTGATGCTACTCAGCTTAGGTCAGCAATCGTGAAAGGGGCCTTTATGTCTGGCACCTGTCCCAAATGCAGTGTCTATATTGGCAGATACTCATGGCCAAGCCACCTTCTTCCGGCCCATTTCCCGGATAGTGTTTGCTCTGGGGGACCTCCCATCTTCCTGAGAAGCTATAGACTTATGAAGCAGGAGACTCACCCAATTCTGGAAGAGCCCTGATAAGCCCTAGGTAACCATCGCATCGCACACCTCTACCACATGCTACAGCTCATGATGGACATTGTGATGGTCATCCTTGCTAATGTAAAGGGATTTGAAATCTCCATGTGACTTAGGGTTTTCCATTGCTGTGAACAGACACCATGACCAAGGCAACTCTTATAAAGGACAACATTGAATTGGGGCTGGCTTACAGGTACAGAAGTTCAGTCCATTATCATCAAGGTGGGAAACATGGCAGTGTCCAGGCAGGCATGATGCTAGAGGAGCTGAGAGTTCTACATCTTGTTCCAAAAGTAACCAGAAGACTGTCTCACAGGCAGCTAGGAAAATGATTTCTTCCACACTGGTCAGAACCTGAGCATGGGACCTAAAAGCGTGCCTATACATCCATACCCTCCCTCCAACAAGGCCACACCTAATAGTGCCATTTCCCATGGGCCAAGCTTATTCAAATCACCACATTATGGAAACAAACATGGAAAGTGTGTCTGTAAGGGGATTCCAAATTAGATTAACTGAGGTAGGAGGGTGTGGTGGTTTGAATAGTTATGCCGCGGTAGCCTCACGTGTTTGAATGCTTGGCCGATAGGGAGTGGCACTATGAGGAGGTGTGGCCTTGTTGGAGGAAGTGTGTCACTGTGGGGGGAGGTTTTGCCGTCTCCTATGCTCAAGCTCTACCCACTGTGGAACACAGTTCCCTTCTGCTGCTTTCAGACCAAGATGTAGAACTTTTGGCTCCTCCAGCACCATGTCTGCCTGGATGCTGCCACACTTCCCACCATGATGTTAATAGACTAAACCTCTGAAACTATAAGCCAAGGCTTCTCCCCCCCCCCCAATTAAATGTTTTCTTTTATAAGAGTTGCTTTGGTCCCTTCTCAACATTAAAACCCTAACTATAGGTAAGCCTTCTCAGAGCCTCAATTTTGTTTATAAAATGAAGCCATCCCAAGACTTCTGCAAGCAGGAAAGAAAATCACAAATGTCAAAAAATAAAAATAAAAATATATATTCATTCTTATTGTCAGAGCCTCTAGTCCCAGTCCAACCGGCCCTCCTTCTAAAGGTCAGCTTTGGGGGGAGGGGAGTGGGGAGGGGGCATGCAAAGGAACCTATGGTTTGAGGAGAAGAGCTTCAAGGGCTATGCGGAACACTGAGAAGGAAGAAAACAGTGGGCTGAACTCTGAGTAACTAGAAGAGAGGAGAAAGCACGTCTTGGCAGGGATCGCATGGGCGCCCAGAGCCATAATTGACTGGGTCACAACATACTCAGACCCTGGCTCCAGCCAGCAGGGCGCATGGAAGCCACATTCTGTCTTTCTGGACAGGCAATGTTCTGACTGCCTCAGCCTTCCTAATTGTGTTGTACTCACAAATATATTTGTTTGGAACAAGCAAATGTATCGCAGGCAGGAAACAGATCGACTCCAAGAATTTATTTTGCTTTCTGGCGCTGATGCATAGAGCTTAGCATTCATTATGCGCCCGTGTAAAACGGCATCAGAGAGCGCTGGCCTGAGTTAGCTTTTTAATTATATTTATTTTTTCAGCTGCATTTCAGATCATGAACGAACTTGCTGGTACTCAATAAACCTCTTTGGAAGAAACCTACCTCCCTGAAATCCCACCATCAGGATTAAATGTTCTGAGACAGCAGACAAACCTATGGCAGGGTTTGGGGCTATTATCCCTAATGGATGAGGGATGGGGTTAAGTCGGTCAAATCCCTGGTCTGAGGCCAGAAAAGTCCACAGAAACCAAATAGATTCACTAGCTTGAAACTGAAACCAAATTTAGGGGGGAGGTAGAAAGACAAATGGGAGGCATGTAGGACAAGATCACTGGGAGCCACCAAGACCCATTTTGACATAAGTTTCTCACTACCATAGTGTCTGGCAGCCATGCAGGAGTGTAGTCCTTCTCTTTTATACAGGCATAAAGACATAGTCCTAGAGAGGCCAATCAGAGTCCCTATAAGGGTTAGGTTATGATTCGTATATAATGTCTTCCACAGATTCCTATGCTTGAACACTTGTGGGCTGTGCTATTTGGGGAGGTTGCAGAACCTTTGAGACTGTGATCTGGCTAGATGGAACGAAACTCTGATGGCCTTCAGGTTGACATCCAACTGTCTAATCTGCCAAGATCATTACCATAGCCCAAACTTCTTCACCTCTGCCATTTCTGGCTGCCATTTCTTCCCACCATCAAGGTAGGGAAGGACTTGGCTTCCTTTGGAAAATAAGAAAGGCAATTAACACAGGCCACTAGAGACTAAGAGGCAAATAGACCTGCAACGTGGCAGGACCTGTGCCTAGAGACCAGAGAGCATTGTAAGCCGTGTGAACGAGAGTAAGCAAAAACCCAAGGGACAGGATGAGGACTCAGCTCAGTGCCTGCCTTGCAGGCTCAAAGCCCTGAGTTCTGTCCCCATGACTACATGAACCAGGTATAGTGACACATGTCTTAATCCCAGAGCTCAGGAGGGAGAGGCAGGAGACTCAGAAGACCAAGGTGACCCTTGGCTATATATTGGGTTTGTGGACAGGAGATCCTGTCACAAACAAACAATTGAAAATGGAACAAAACAAAACCCTTTTTCTTATACACACCAAACAAACAAAAAATTCCAGCCCAAGAAAAAACACAGCTCTCCCAGGCATATCTGAGCAAAGGCTATAGGAAAGATCCTTCTAGAATGGTGTCAGCTTCCTGAATCCCTCGTTACAGTCACCAAGGCGCTCTGCCCCCTTAGACTAAATCCCCCTTCCTGTTCCACTGGCTTACATTGTTCTCTCATTTATATCCATACAAGGGAGAACTATGCAGCCCAGCAGCAGTGTTGTGGGAGAATATTTATCAACACAGAAAAATGCACACAAAGAGCACTGTCGAGTCAAGGCCAGAGGCCAGAGGAACCCTGGACTGTAGGACAGATGCCGTGGTAAGAAGAGGGACCACCTGCTCAGGGACTCTGAGCAGCTGGAAGAGAGGGTCCCCGGCTTCAGGCTGCTGCTTCTGCCCTCTCTTCAACAAATGTTTTTCCAGCCCCCACTACAGGATGGTATCAGTATCCTCCTCGTGAGCCAGGTCACCACCCCTCCTTGTCAAGTTCTATAGTCTGATTACAAAAGATTAGGCCAGTTCTTGCCTTGGTGGACCACAGTGGAACAGGTCTCACAGTTGAGATCAAGTGTGTACAAAGGACAAGGTTCAAAGCCACTGCCACTTGGAGCTGCTGATCTGAAATCTTGTGAGAGGTTTCCAGGTTTCTGGGAAGAGGACCCCAAATCTATGTTTTAACAAGTCTCCTAAGTAATGCCAGTGCAACCTCAAATTCAAGAACCTCAGAAAAATATAATGTCTCCTGACCCCACATTTCCAAAATCACAAGAACTTCCAGGTTTTCCTGTACTAAACACTGCATTGAAAACCAAACAAATATCCAGATACACATGTAGTCAAGTCAATGATCATAACTGACAGCTATCTGTCATTCCACGTGTTAGTTTAATCCTTGCTAACCCCTTGAGATAGGCTCAACTAGTCAAGCCCCAAGTACCCTGCCACCTGGCAGGTGTTCTCTCATCTCCAGGTCCAGACACAGCTCCACATCTAGGTGTTGTGACTCTTCCGCACTCATAAGCAAAGACAAAGGAGCAGGTGCCGGGGCGTGTCCAGCCCAGCCCCTGAAAAGAACAGAGCTCCAAAGGTAAAAGGAATGCCATCTGGACAGAGTTGTGCCTAACCCACCCAGCAGCTCTCCAGTGCCAGGCCTTGAATCATCACCCATCTGTCAAAGGAGCAAGTGGCCCCTGCTGACAGTCACCTCAGGTGGCTGACAACTCAGTCCTTCCCAGTTGGGTTAGCAAAAATGGCCACCTGAGCCCTCCACGCAGGCCACTCCCTGGCTTGGGTCCACTGCAGGAGAAGCCCTGAAGCTGTCCAAGACACTGGCCACCCGGTAGCATCTCATCTTTTACTGTCAACCTGGTCCACTCTGTAGGACAGACACCTATGACTAAAGCCTATAGCTAAGACTCAGGACTGAATGTGGTTTAGATGTCTTCTTATCTCTTTCTGCTTTTTCCACTGTTCCACAGGAGACCTGCTTTTGTCCTAGGTGGAGCATCTTTGTGTGGTGATGGCATCAGAGGGGTTCCTTCCTTAGGACGAAGTGGCTTGTGTTCTTTGTTCCACCTCGATCTCTTTAGTACCACTGGGCCCTACAACCTACATGCAGCAAATGGGTTCAGAACTCCCAATCACTGCCTCTTTGGTGTAGTCTTGGAAACCCAGAGAAGCAAGGTCCCCATCCTGGGGTCTCGGCAAAAAAAAAAAAAAAAAAAAAAAAAAGCCTACTGTATCCCTGGCTCTGATCGCCATGACTAACCTTCTAATTCTGGAAGATTAGAACTTATTGAGCGATCTGGCTTCTTTCAGAGTACAGCCTATTCATTTCCTAAAGTGACCAGTCTACTGGGAAGTAGGCCAGGAGGGACCTTTGAAGTTCTCAGCAACAAAAGGAAGAGAAGAGAAAGCACACTAGAGCCTCTGGGGACCATGAAGAAGAGGTGAGTTTCTTCAGAATAAAGATTAGGCCAGGCAGTGGTGACTTATGCCTATAATCCCAGCACTCAGGAGGGAGAGGCAGTTGGATTTCTGTGAGTTCAAGGCCAGCCTGGTCTACAGAGCAAGTTCCAGAACAGCTATGGCTACCTACACAGAGTACCATTGTCACAAACAAACCGAGAAACAAAACAAGTCCTCCCCCCAAACATAGGATTAAGTCTAGAAAACTTGAAGTGCATGCAGCCATCACCTCTCTGCCGTCCACAGCAGACATTGCCAATCAACCACAACCCTTGATCTTCACCAAGACCCAGAAGAGTCTTCTGTGCAACCCTAAGCAAGCTTCTCGCCAATTAAGTGTAGTTAGAGGTGAAAGTCCTTTGTCCTCACTCAGGGGATTAGGGTGACTAACATTCAGGACCTCCTGGGTACAGTGGCTGAGAGATTTCTGTGCTATGGGGCCTGTATTGATTCCCTCTGAGTGCTAGAATGTTGCTCCTGGCTTTGGGAATTTGTCAACAGGGTGTGTCCCTTCCTCCTGCCAGAGCACGGAGCAAAGAGGTTAGAAGTCACCCCTCAGCAGACTTTTGAGTCATTGGTCCCTTGTTTTAACTCAAAGCATATGCAAAGGGCAAATGACAAAACAAATCACCCGGGACTACTATGCTCGAAGAGGTGACAATTGCCTGTCACTGCCCAATGCAGAAAGTCTGAGAACTCTGAATCAGAGCAGGAATCTCAATACTTTACAGACAGGAAAATGGCATCTCAGTGGGGACTTGGATGTCTGAAATTCGAACCACAGACAAGTGCCAGAGTCCAGGACTCTGTTTCAGAACTGAATGTCCTTATGCTCTCATATGACACCCTTCATTAAGCCTCTGTAGTTTTTTCCTCACTTCACAGGCAGTGTCCCTGGGCCTGCAGCTTCAGCTTGTCACATTACCAAACTACCACCGTGAGATTCCACTCTGACCCAAACATCCCGTCTTTCCTCTCCCAGCCCCACTAACCTGTGCAGTTGCTCACTGTGAAGCCGGCTCGTTCTTCTTCCCTTGATGGCCTTGGCTTCTGTCCATGTCCACCTCTCCCTTGCCAGTTCCTCCTTGCAGGCCACAGCTAGCTTACCCTTGCCTTTCAACCATCCCTCCACTTGCCTCTTGCAGGCTTCTTTTCCCTCACTCCATTACTAAAGACGAAAGCAGCACGATCATTCTAAACTATAAGCCAAAACTCATAGCTCTGTGGCTCTTAACTGCTCAAGGCTTCCCAGGGATTCCCCAGTAACACCCAACCTCCTCCATCAACTTATCAGACCCTTCATAAGTTATCTGACCCATTTGTCTTCCTCTCTCAGTTCTTTGGCATTCCCCACCCCCCGGCAGACTCCTACAAGAAGGAATGTGTCCACAGTGTAGGTTAAGTGTATAGGGATCTCAGTCCTTCTGTCTCTGTGCCTTTGCACAATCAGTTACCTCTCCCTGGACCATTTTTCCTCCCTTCTTCATCCAGATGGCTTCCATCAATGTTGTAGGGCCCCATCCCCCCATCCCTTCCTTTCACCAACAGTCTACATGGCAGGAGCCTGCCTCTGAGCTCTCAGTACCCCGCCTACTCTTTACCATGAGGGGCCTTCTCTTCAGCGAATAAGGTCTCCCTTACTGTACTCAAGAGCCCTGAGGGACCTCCTAGACTGTCAGTAAACAGCTGAGAAAGAAGGCAAGGGGAGGGGAGATGGGGGGAGGAAAGATGGGGACTGGGGGGGTGCAGGTGGGAGGACTACCCCACTCATCCTTGACCCATGCCATTATTACTGCAGCAGATAGTTGGTCTCCTGTCACTTTCCTGTCACTGTGACAAAAATACCTAACAGAAGTAACTTAAGAGAAGGAAGGTATATCTGGACTCATGATTTGAGCATGTATACAGTCCATGATGGAGGGGAAGGCATTGTGCTGTTCATGACGGTGGACATTTGAGGCAACTCCTTGAATCTCAGCTAACCAGGATTCAGAGAGAGCTTCGGTTGAAAATAGGATGTAACACCCCAAGCTGGCACCCTATGACCTACAGGTTCCCCAACCTTTGGAAATGATATGACCAGCTAAGAGCATGTGGCTTCTAAGGAGCACACATCTAAGCCTGTAGAGGACATGGAACTTGTAAGCTACAGCACCTGAACCACTCACATGGCTGATTGTTCTACACAGAACAGAGGATGGACCAAGCATTGAGAAAGACTCTGAGGAAGCCTACTATAACTGAGCTGGAGTGAAAGCTGGATGAGACCCAGAACTACATACTTTATCCATGGACCTGGATCCCCCCACCCTAGAGGGGTGGACATCTGTCCAACATATTGTTTGTCTACAAGCTTGGTCTCTAGTGGTCCCATATGTGGAGCACAACTAATCCCCCAAACTCGGTATTACTCTTAAAGAGTTCATGTCTCCTCTGTAATCTGAAACTGCAGGTTTATTCATGGGTTCATCCAAACAGACCATAATGGCAACGCAGCTCAGTGGACAGAGTGCTTGCCCAGCGTGAACAAAGCTCTGGGTTCAATCCCCAGGACTGAATAAAGGAAGCATAGTGGCACACACCTTTAGTCCCAACCCTTAGAATATGGAGGTATGAAGATCAAAAGTTCAAGGTCATCCTTGGCTATATAGCAAGTTTGTGGCTAGCCTGGGCTACATGAAACTGGCTCAAAAACTAACAAACAAGCAAAACACAAAAAAACAAAACAAAACAACAAAACCATAATATTTCCTAGGTTCTGGAGCATCTCCAGCATCCTTAGAACTTGTCAAGGTTAGCAAATACCAAGTGGGTAGATGGGTAGTATGGAAGAAAGGAAGGAGACAGAACAGAAGACAGGAGGTGGGGTCAGGGAAGGGTAAGACGTGGTCCCAATTGGGAAAGCACATTAACAGAGGTGAAATCATGACTCAAAGCTGAAGCCTGATGCCTTGCTGGCTCTGGTCCCTGGCCCAGGTCCTGGGCCTCAGCTCAGCTGCTCCTCCTAGTCCATGTGACACACTGGCTGGGCAGGCTTAGCTGTGCCAGCAACTGTGACCAGACTTGCCCACACTGCAAGGCGGATCAGAGCTGAGCCATGTGGCCCGCTATACCCTACTGCAGGCCTCCTTCCACCCCCAAATCCGGAGCAGAGATAGCCCCTAACAAAGGCATGGGAGATACTGGAGGGACAGTCCTTCTTGATCATGAAACTGCCCATTGTTGCACTTCTTTCCTCTTCCCAGCCCCCACAACTTCCCAGCCCCCACAACTTCCAGTCCTCACAGGAACAAAGGGTGATGCAAGACTGTGTGTGACACCTGGGAAGCCCAGGTTCAAACACATCTGCCACCAAGCTGAGTGACCTCAGGCAAAGGACTTAAGTTCTCTGTGCAGTCAGATTTCCCATAGGAGATCCCAGCACCACCTACAAAGGTATCTGATATGCAAAGGTTTTAGCTGGTGTCAGGACTCCCAGAAGGGCCTGCCATGTAGTCAGGGTTCCACAGAAATCAGTGCCACTACTGCCGTTGTCTAGTTGTCTCAATCCAGAACGGAACCAAGTAAGGAATATGAAGGATCCTTGGAGAGCTGGGTGTTCTCCAAGAACCTAGGTCAAGCCAGGGGCAATTGGAAGAACTTACTGCATTTGAATGAAAGGCTTTCACTGCTGGGAAAGAAAAGACTCAGAGAGACCAAGAAAGGTACAGGTCACACAGCAAATTGGAGGCCAAGTTCCTAATTCATACTTTTCTGGGCAGACCATCTGAAGAACAGGTATAGGAGTTCTAGGCTAAGGCCCACACTGTCTTGTCACACATAGTGCCAACTAGCTCTAGGGGGCCTCCCAAACCTTGATGAGTGTAATGCTTGAGCTGAGGTGCTCAGAATATTTCACTGTAATTAACTTAAAATTAACCTGAAACGCTGATGCTTAGTGCCACTATGGGACATTTTATGTCACTCTGGGATGACTTGAGTACTTTTTAGAAAATTATTTCAACTTTATGAGAGCTAAACACAGATCCAATATTGCTAGGAAGTATGAAAGCTGAGATTTTCGGTCAACATACAGGACACACATCAAACTTGATAGTTCGGTATGCAATGAAGAATGTAAGGCTGTCTTGCTGAAAGCTGGGCTGTCGAGATGGCTCTGTAAGGACTCTTGCTGTGCAAATACAGGGACCTGAGTTCAAATCCCCAGCATCTACATTAAGAGCTGGGTGTAGATGGGTTTTTCTGTAGCCCTAGAACTTGGGCGACTGAGATGGGCATTTCCCAGGAGCTCATGGGCCACTGGAGAACTTCGGGTTCAGTGACAGTCCCTGCCTCAAAGAAAAAAAGGCAGGATGTGATACTCATTCTCCTCCTGTCTCCACATGGTCCACACACACATATGAAACACACACACATACACACGTACGCACACACACCTATGCATAATAATAATATATTGAAAGATCATATTGGGATATACCAGGTTAAATAGCATGTTATTAAAAGCTCACTCATTTGATGGAGACAGGGGTGGGTCTGTGGCCTATGCACACATTTGTGAATGCAGCAGTGCATATAGGGGTGAGTACATGTGCCAAGGCCAGAGTCTGAGGTCCTGTCTTTCTCAGTCATTCTTTACCTTACGTTTGTGAGGCTGGCGCTCTCTCTCTCTCTCTCTCTCTCTCTCTCTCTCTCTCTCTCTCTCTCTGAACCTGGAGCCCTTGGGTAGGGCTAGGCTGGCTGGCCAGTAAGCACCAGAGATTCCCTTGTCTCTGCCTCCCAGTGATGAGATCACTGATTGTGCCTAGCTCATCTTTTAGATGCCAGGGATGTGAACTTGGGTCCTCACTCTTGCGTGGCAAGCACTTTATGACGCAGCCATCTCCCTCACTTGTTCCTGACGCTTTCACTAGAAACAGAAACAATTCTGTCCTGGTACCCACTGCATTTTCCTTCAGACAGGGCAGGGCTTAGAGGGTGAAGGAGGCAGGAGGAAGGTGACTGGCTTGGCTTTGTCCCCTACTGCTACAGGACATAGGGGCAAGGATTCTGTCTCCCTGGGAGGCAGTGGCCTGGCTCTGCCCTCTGACACTTCCTGAGCCAGGCAGGGAGGCAGCACAGGATTAGAGCTAATTCTCTCCCCAGAGGCCTCAGAGAAGGTTAAGTGCCTGTGGAGCCTCCACAGCTGCCCAATTAAGCCTGAGGAGAAAGAGGAGGAGAGGAGGAGGATACAGAAACAAGCTGGGATCCCGGAAGTCAGGAAGGAAGCAGGCTGGACCTCTTATCTGAGTCCCTCTTGAGAGGAAGTTGCTGGCCAGATAGGGTGTCCTCGTGCCCTCCCCAAGCCCACTCAGGCTGAGGTGGCTCTGGACCCCATCCTGTCCAGCTCTCGGCTCTGGCCCCTCAATGTGCCAGCTCTGGGATGGCACAGAGCAGACGTTAAAGCTGACATTGACGTGGTCCTCACCTGCTCCTGCTGCTGAGTCTCATAAGTCACCCAGGAAGGAGGACCATCCAACTCTCCCACTGCACAGGTGGGAAGACAGAGGCAAGGAAAATACAACTGGGCCCGAAGGAGATCACAAGCAGCTCCTAGAACAGCTCTGGCAGGAGAGGGGGATATTTGGATGCCAAGCTCATACCCTTCCTCTTGGCTATCAGACGACTGAAACAATGGACTCTGAGGAATTGCAACTTCCTCCTCACCACGGGCTGGCGGAAGGAAAAGGCTGGGCCCAATGCCAGTCAGAGGGGGCGCCTGTCATTTCTTTTTTTTTTTTTTTTTTTTTGTTCTTTTTTTCGGAGCTGGGGACCGAACTCAGGGCCTTGCGCTTGCTAGGCAAGCGCTCTACCACTGAGCTAAATCCACAACCCCGCGCCTGTCATTTCTAACAGCTTGTCAGACCACCTTAAAGGGGACACCAGCACCCAGACAAGGATGAATCAATGTGTATTGCAGCCGGAGGTGAGAGGGGGTAGGGGGTGGACGACCACCACCGTGGTCAGGACTGCTCAGCCGTGTGTACCTCTCTCTACTTAAACTTCGTGTCAGAACCCTGAAGATGGAATTGCTGAACAGCTGGACCTCTTTGTTTCTCTTCCTGGTATGACCACATTGAGGGGGAGGGGGCACTTTTTCTGCTTTTGCTATTGCTTATTTGTTTAATTGGCCTATTGAAGAAGGTGGTCAGCCTAGCTTCTAAGAGTTCCAGGGCTCGGGCTCAGACCCTAACCACTCCAGTAGACTTTCTGGCCCAGGCACACACTCGTAGGAGCCAGGGAGCTCTTGTCTCATGCTACGATGCCCTGTGGAGCTGTTACTTGATACACACACACACACACACACACACACACACACACACACACCTGTGGATGAGAATGAGGATGAAACTGGGAAGCCATCTGTGTGGTAACCTGGGAGGAAGAGCTCTGGAAGCATCTGGAGCAGCTTCACTCAAGTCACGAGTTCTTTCTTTCGTTCTCTGAATTGCACACTGGGTGCTAATTGAGGACCATCGGTATGTAGCCAGAAGGTCCAAAAGAGCAAGACCCAGGCGAGCCCTGCTCTCATGCCATGTCCCGCTCATAAATTAAAGGGGAAAACATGCATGCTTACAGAAGTGCATAATTAGCTCAGGAATTGCAAGGTCATCGAAGACAATTACTGCAAGCTCCAGAATAGTCTGGGCTATACAGTAAATTCCAGGCTAGCCTAGGCTACAGTGTGAGCCGCAGCCCCTCCCTGCCCACCCTGCAAAAAGATGGAGCTAAAGCTGAGAAGAGGTGAGGATGCCTAGCAAGAGATGCTTAGGGGGCAACGCAGGTGGAAGTGTGATGCAGAACATGGAGTGGCAAACAGACAAGAAGCACTCTGCAAAGGCTTCTGTGAGAGAAGCATGCTCAGTGCTGTCAAGGAACCCCACAAGAAAGGCCCCAGAGGAAGCACGAACAGTTCCAGCAGCACTATCCGTGACAACCCCGAAGTAGAATCAAAGCAAAAGACACCCACCCACAAGTAGATAAATAAACCAGTGTGTCCACACAACAGAATGTTATCTTGAAATATCAAGAAGTAGTCATACACAGAAGACCACAGCTTGCAGGTGTACAAATGCCTAGAACAGCAAGCCTATAGAAACAGGCAGTAGCTCAGCACTTGCCTAGTACAGGGGGCTGGTGGTGATTGCACATGGGGACTGGGTCTCTTAAAGGACAAAGATCTCTGATGGGATGGTAATAGTCACCGCACACGTCCACCCAGATGCTAAAGCCACTGCACTGTAGGCCTAAATGGGAAGACTTAAGATAAATGAATTCTATCTCAACAAGGCTGGGAGAAACAGAAAAAGATATGGTGGAGCTGTAGCAGAGCCAGCAAGCTGGAAAAGCAGATGAGAAGCCATATTCTTGTGGTTAGAGAACTTTGGGGGGGGTTGTCTACAGGAGCCATGGGAGCTCCGAGGCTGGAATTTGGAGCTCCCGCCTACACGTGTTAATGCTCACTTGTGTGCAAGCCGCAGAGTGGGTCAGAGTCTTGGTTCTGGTGTCTGCATCAGAATCCCTGCTAGGCCAGGGCTTCCAGCCATGAGATTAAGATAAGTCATATCTTCTTTGGGCCTCAGCTTATCAGAAAGCATCACCTCACGAGGAGGCTTGCCTGAAAGCAGTCAGAGTTGAACCAAGCGGGAAGGCAAAGGCCACGTAAGTTGGAGTCTGTAAATAAGAACGGGCTGATAGATGGGAGCTGAGCCAGACAGGTCAGGTTGTCTGCCTGGCAAAGCTCGCCCACCACCCCATCCTGGCTTAGCCCAGCAAGCAACTGCTCCTCAGGCCTCCTAAATGAGGCATAAATCAGAAGCCAGGGGAGCTGGTGGGGAAGTGTGCTCCCCCCACCCCAATCAGAAGCAGGTGCTGACCACCGGGTCTCCAGGGGCCTGTGTACCTACCTGGGCTGCTTGAGTCAGAGATGCTGAGGCCAGAATTTGCACAAGCTTTTAAATCAAAGATCGTCAAAGAAGCTGCCTCGTAGGTCTGCCAAATTTTTGGCAGCTGGTTTCAAGCTGGACGTAGGAGGCCAGGGGAGGTGTCCAGTAGTAGCTGGGGAGAGGAGATCTTCTGGGTCATGCTGGATTATTTCCAAAGGGACAGACAGGAGGCAGACTGCACAGATCAGTAGGTTGTGGTGCATAAAACTGCTGCCTAGGTTCTTCAGTCACACGCACTAAGTTCATGGACTCTGCTTTTCTTGCCTGGTCCCAAAGCAAAGGCGAAGCCAACTTCCCCAAACCTCAATCTTCTTGCTACAAAACAGCTGAGACATTTGCTTACCTCCAATATCCTCAGAGAACTGATTCCATTCTCCATGAGGTTCCCATACCAGAGTAGATCCACAGAAGGAGCGGTGACCAAATGGGGATAACAAGCCTTTGGTTCTCCACAAGCCTTTACTATTCCATGGTTCTGGGGACCAGGGTGTAAGTACAGGACTTCATTCAGTTACTTGTTAGTGAGTCAGAGCAAAGTTAGAGTCAGAGTTACTAGTTAGTTAGTCAGGCATCCCAAAAAAGCTAGGCTAAGCTGTTATCTTCAATATGCCAGTTAAGGGCCTATGAGATGGCTCAGCAGGTAAAGGTGCTTGTCACCAAGCCTGATGACTTGAGTTCAATCTCTGAGACCTTTGACATCCAAATACAGGCTGCAGTGCACATGCCTATATGCTGCACAAATAATTAATAAATAAATAATTTGAAAATTCTCTGACATTGCCAAATGTTAGGGAGAGGTAGCAAAGTCCTTCCTCTGTGTTTCCAGCAATAATAGAATCAAATCCGTGTACATTCTTTAGTAAACATGCTTGAGATACTACCTCAAGCGTATCTTGTAACTATTCAGCCCAGAACATATTTATCCTAGGGTAAGTCTTTAGTATCCATCTTAGCTCAAGCCATGTGGGCACTTGGGGAGCTCTTAAAGCCACACACTGTTCGTTGCTATTCCTTTTCTGTTATTTTGAGACATGGTCTCACTGTGTAGTGCTAGCTGTCCTCAAATTCCCTAAGTAGGCCAGGATGGCCTCTAACTCATAGAGATCCACCTGCTTCTGCCTCTGCCTCCCAAGTTCTTTACTATTCTTATAAGTTATAAAAACTCAAGGACTGGGGTTGGGGATTTAGCTCAGCGGTAGAGCGCTTGCCTAGCGAGCGCAAGGCCCTGGGTTCGGTCCCCAGCTCCAGAAAAAAAGAAAACAAAAAAACAAAAAATAAACCTCAAGGACTTTGAGCTGGGTGGTAGAGGCATATGCCTTTAATACCAGTACTTGGAAGGCAGAGGCAGGAGGATCTCTGAATTCAAGGACAGCCTGGTCTACAGAGTGAGTTCCAGAGCAGCCAGGGATATACAGAGAAACCCTGCCTTGGGGAGAAAAAAAAATAGGACTTTGGTCAGGCTTCGGTGTGTAGGAGGCTGTCCCAGAAGCCTGGGTCTGTCTCTGGATAGCAGTGTTTTCTTGGGCATCCTGTCTAACCTCCCTGATGGGACTTGCACCATACCCCTGCATCCTAGGCAACAATGAGGGAACTTGAGTTTCATTCTATTCTCTGAATTCACTTTCCACCCCAGTCCCCATGTGAGAACTACAGAGGACAATTCATACCCTGCCTGGACCTGCCCAGCCCCACCCCCACCCAACCCCCCAGGAACTCACACAGCTGTGGCTTCCATCTTCTCAGGCCCATCCCCAGAAAGCCCTTAGCCATGGGCTTGACAACATGACTCTGAACTTCCAGACCCTTTGAAATCCTCACCGTTTATTTGTGTTTGTCCCATCTGTTTCCTGTAGCCATGAACTGCTGAGATGAAAACGCCTGTGGATTTGTGGGCTGGGGGCAGAACACAGCAATGACAGCTGGGACGCCCCACCCTAAGGACAGCTGGCTGGGAGAAAACTCTCCAGAGGGTTGGCAGGACTGAGAGGGAAGGGGAAGGAAGAGGCTCGCACACAGTTGGGCTCACCCAAGACAGAGGGCACAGGTGAATTTGGAGCTGGGTCTCCAGCTTCACGGGACCCTGAAGCCCATCTTCCTAAGCAAGGCTATGGGGACTGAGACAGAAGAACTTCAGAGAGCACACAGCCAGGAACAGCCACCTCATGGAGTAGCACGGCAGGTTCCAGCTAGGCTTCTCCATCACTACCACCACATATAGGTGTTCAGGGAACCAACATAGATTTTGCACCCGAGTAGCCTGAGATACTACAAAAAGTATCCAACATGGGACACCGGTGAAAGTTCGCCCTTTGATGAGTGTGCTAACCACTCCCCCAAAAGGGTCCTCACTAGCCAGCCACAGGGAAGAAGATTCACACAGGTTTTGCTGCTATGCAGTGACCACAGGAGTAGCAGGAGTCTTCAGGTGTGGAGGAACTCCTTGGCTGGTGACCACCATACCCTCAAGGAGGGACTGGCTGCTAAACACTCACTAGGGCATCATTCTGTCATTGTACTGCCTCTCTCCCTCTGCCCTCTCCATCCAGAGAGTTCCTTCCCACACCCACACCTGAAGCTAACCTCTTTAGCTTTCCTTGCCTATAATTTAAGCTGTCTGTTCTTCCACTGATACCACTGCCACTCCCGGCCCCAGGTCAGGCTTCTGAACCTCCAAAGCCGAGAACTGACACACCTTTGCTCTCAGAGTCTCTGCTTAGTCATGCCCTCCCCGGGTGATGAGTGCAGCATGTACAGGAACCAGAAGGGAGGAAGGGCCAAAAAACCCACACACCAGGAACACAAACACATCTGATCACACTTCAAAAGTCACGTCCCACCCCATACCCACACCCACACCCACACTCAAAATTACGTCAGTGCTGGTGAGGATGACAGTGTCACGGAAAATTGAAATATACCTGTGGGGATGTGTTATCACATGAGAAGCTCTCAGGCAACAGGACAATAGTGGAGAGATAGCCATAGGCAAGACATAGGCTGTGCCTCGGGTGTCTCCCCCTCACTAACCTCTCACCCACTTACCTCATCTCCTGCACTGCAGACTGGTGTCAGCCACTTTTAACCTTAAAGAGATGCCTGTGTCACTCTTCTCCACGCTGTGACAAAATGCCTACGACTTAAGGAAGGCAAGAAGTACATTTTGGCTCAAAGTCCATTGAGGTGAGGAAGTATGGCGACAGCAGCTTGAGGCAGCTGCCCGCACTGCACCCACGGTCAGGAAGAAGAGAGACAAATGCTGTCACTGAGCCTGCTTGGGATGGTGCTGCCCACCCATGTTCTGAGTAAATCTTCCCAGAAACCTCATGGACACATGTGCCCAGCAAGTGTCTTCTGGGTGGTTTCACATAGGGTCAAGCTGACTATCAGGATTCTGCCTTGTGGCCTGTCATAACATGGATATGAAATGTCTCTAAAGACCCAGGTAGCAAAGGCTTACTTGCCAGCTTGGCATCCCTAGGTAGGCTGAAGCCTTTAAGAGAAAGCCTGAAGGGGGTACTAGGAAGTCAGACCTTCCTCTCTTACTTCCTGACTACCACACGATGAATGGCTTCCTTAGATGCACACTCCAGTAATGCCACACGGCCTCACCCCAAGGCCAGAGTAACAGCTAACCAAACTCCCAAACTACGATCTTAAACAATCTTTTTTCTTTTTAACACTATGACCTCTGGGCTTTTGCTATAGGAAAATGAAACTGACTAACACATATCCCAAGACATCAAACTGTCAAAGGAAATGGCGGGAGAGACCGAAGCCCAACATTACCTGGGTGGTAATAGCCAGGTAGTGGTGGTGGTATGTATGTGTGTGTACATACATATGGTGGTGGTATGTTGGTGGTGGTGTGTATGTGTGTGTACATACATATGGTGGTGGTATGTTGGTGGTGGTGTGTATGTGTGTGTACATACATATGGTGTTGGTATGTTGGTGGTGGTGTGTATGTGTGTGTACATACATATGGTGTTGGTATGTTGGTGGCGGTGTGTATGTGTGTGTGCATACATATGGTGGTGTGGTATGTTGGTGGTGGTGTGTATGTGTGTGTACATACATGTGGTGGTATGTTGGTGGTGGTGTGTATGTGTGTGTACATACATATGGTGGTATGTTGGTGGTGGTTGGTGTGTGTGTACATACATATATATTCATGGCATTGCATATGTGGATGTCAGAGGACAACCTCCAGTGTTGGTCTTGTTCGAGACATTTGTTGTCTGCCACTGTGTTCTTGAGACTAGCTGGCCTATAAGCTTCCAGGGGTTCTCCTGTTTCCACCTCACAAGAGGACACTAGAATAGGTGCATGCCACCGTGCCTAGCTTTATGTGTCTACTGAGAATTTGAACTCAAGTAGTCATGCTTGCTCTCTAAGCCCTCTCCCAGCCCAGTAGCAAGTGAGTCCTCCCTCCCTTGAGTCTCTCCTCCCCCTCTCTGAGGGTGAATCTCTACAGCTATTGAGAGTCACTTTGTCAGTGTGACAGAGTGGTAGTCACCTTAGAGGGAGCCAGGGTGGAAACGGCAGTAGCCCTGCAGCTAATCAAGGCTTCTCGTCAGGGACTTAGCTGGGCTTTGAGTCTGAGCTGCTTTGAATGGCAGTGTTAAGGAGGCAGATTTACCAATTCAGCATAAGAGTATTGTAGACATAATCTCACCAGAAGTAGGAAGACTCCCGGACATTTCTCCCCACTTAGAATGTGGTTCACAGCCTCACTAGAGAGAGGAGTGGCAGCCAACAATCCCCATCGGCAAGAAGACAAGTGCCCTTGCTCTTGGTCCCAGCTAGGGAGACACTTTGATGGCAGGTACCTCCTTTAGTGACACAAGCCACCTTGCCTCCTTTCAAGGCCTATTGGCCTCATTTTAGCCAGCTCCTCAATAAGTCGTCTTCTCTAGCTAGCTCTCCCCTGAAGCCATAAGTCTTGGGCTTGGCTGCAGACCCCTGTGGACCATTTAAAACTCCCTGTATGTGGTCTGTAAAGCAACTGAATGTATCAGAACTCCTGGCTGGGCTGTAGCCAGCAACTCTGAGGGTCCCTGGGTGAGCTATGCTTGCACTCAACTGAGCTAAGACCTCCTCTTGCAGCTGGATATGCAGTCTAGCCTAGACTTTGCAACAACTTTCCTTGTATGAGAACTGCTCGGTTTAGTTGCAGACCTCAGCTCCTGTAAGAATGGGCCATCCATAACCCCTCAGAGGACACAGCAAATGCCGATGTGCCTTCTTGGCCAAGACATGCCCAGCAGCATGTGAGTAGCCACAGAGCAGGCTCTCTGTCCTTGTTCCCAGCATTCCTGGGAGCTGCACAGGGATTTCTGTCACATCTGTAGCCGAGTGGTTCCCAGTGGGGAAGCTTCAAAGCATAGCAGAGAGCCCTGGCCTGTCTTGAGGGCATCAGGCCTTCAGTCCAGCACATAGGGTTGGAGCCTGGGTTCCAACTCTTTCCATCAACCTCCCACAAATCCCTGTGCCTTGGCCAAAGAAGGTCCATTATCCGTGGTACCTACAAAAGAAACAGCTCACCTCAAAGTTTAAAAAAAGAGGTATAGGGGTTATTCTGGAGCCAAATACAAGTGAGTGTGGACCCAAAACACAGATCCAGACTTCCCCAAATGCAGCATTTAGTGATGCAGCAGATAAGAGACTTTATAAAAACATAGCAAAGCAAGCCATAAACCAAGACATCTGTCCAATATGTTGGTGGGTACCAGCTTATAGCAAAGCAGGGAAACTCTGCCATAGACTCAGATGCCAGCTAAGCCCTTTGCTTGGTGGAAACCAGAGGTCTGTTCAAACATTCCTAAGGATTTACCTTATGGTCATAATGACGTTAGGTCACCTACAGAGGAGGGTGATAAATGGCTGTTAGGGGGACTAAAGATGCCCCAAGATAATTTGGCTCAGGACTTGTAACATTCCAACCTCTCTACATCACTGAGGCTCTGGTCTGTTAATCAGCCGTTGTTGTCATGGCTCCTTTCCAGGAACTCTGCCTTAGAGGAGAGAGATGTGAGATGATGCGAGATGCCAGGAAAGGAAAGTGAAGCCTTGCAGGTAACATTTCCCAGAGAGGTCCTCCTACCCCACCAGCTCTTACTGGCACATAGCTCTCCACCTGCCACCAAAGGCAGACAGTTTTGGGCACCCGAGTCTGCTTACCTTCATCACCACCTTGATGACGTCAACACAAGGTTCAGTTTCCCTCTTGGCCTGCTTGCTCTTAGCACCCCAATGCTAGGCTGTGAGGAAGGATAAACCATAGCCAGGGGCCGTAGGCAGCCACTCAGGCAGCCACACAGGATGGAATACACTGTACTCTCAGCACTAGGGAGGCTGCAGAAGGAGAATAACAAGGCCCATGCCTGCCTGGGCTACAAGGGAAACTGTCCAGAAGCAAAGTGGGGAAGACAGGGAAAGGTGTTTGAGGGCCTTTGAGAAGGTCCAGCAGGTAAAAATCACTTATTGAACATGTCTGATGACCTGATCTCAATTCTCAGAACCGGAAGGGGAAGGGAAAAAACCAACTTCCCAAAACTGCCTTTCACATTCACACAAATACATGGCATATGTACACAGTAACCATATATAAAATCTTATTTTAAAAAAAAAATAAGGGGTTGGGGATTTAGCTCAGTGGTAGAGCGCTTGCCTAGCAAGCGCGCAAGGCCCTGAGTTCGGTCCCCAGCTCCGAAAAAAAAAAAAATAAGATAATTGAGGGGTCATGTGTAGGTACTGTGGCTGCCAGCCCTCACCAGGCTTCAGCCATCACCAGACAACCACAGATGTCAGGCAGTTTAAAGAGGGAAGCATCTACCTAGACTCTAGGCCTGCAGAGACGTGGAACCCTTCCCTGACCTGGCCAGACCTCAACATAGAACAGATGATGAGCTGTCAACTCTAGAGTTCAAGGCCAGCTCTGGCCAATCAGCAAGACCCTGTCCCAGAAGAGAGGAGAAGGAAAAAGAAAGAGAGGAAGGGAGAGGGGAGGGACAGGAGGGGAGAGAGAAGAAGAAAAGAGGAGTGGGAGAAAGAGGAGGGAAGGGAAGAGAAGGGCCTTCCACGCCCCAAAGCTTCTGTAGTTTCTCCCAGCAACAGATAACAGTCATTCGTGGTTCAAAGTGGCCTGGTGGCCTTTGAAACAGGGAATGCCAGTCTCCAGACCCAGCAGGCAATTCCACTTCACAGAGAGGACCCCAGCTGGAGGAAGCCACGGGCTCTGTGTATCGGGGTGACAGTGGGCACCCAGCCAGGCCTATACCTGCTCTTGGTGACCTGTGGGCTAACATCTCTCTCTTCCTTGGGTGGGAGGAAGCCCTGCAAACTGAAACACTTGGGCTCAGGAGTCCCAGCAGAACTGTCACCAAAGTGCGTGTTTGACTTGGCTCCCGCCATGTTGTTTCAGAAAAGGAATGCCTTGCCAACGCTCTGATTTTGGAACACTTGGAATTAAAACCTGTAGGTGTAGAAATACGTTCAGCCCCTCTAACCCCCAACTACAGAAACAAACGTGATAAGATTTTTCCCTCAGAAACCAGACAAGCTAGCCCCAAGGGGTTCACAACCAATTGTGGCAAAGATAACCTTGGATGGAGTGGGGGAACCTGGCAGTAGGGAGCTCCAACCCCCACCGCTCCCTATTGCCTTGAACTCACCATGCTCCCAGATGGCCACCCCTGCCTCTGCTTTTCAAAATCCTACAGCCCATCTCCCACCCAGAGCAGCCGCTTCCTGGCTGTGCGACCTTGCTTCTTTCCGCCTCTGTTTTCCAGAACACCCTACGCCTGGAGCCTGGAGTGATCGTCCAGCATCTGACCTAGGTGAGCACATTCTAAGGCACTGCAGTCATTATCATCAGATTTTTTTTTCTCTGTCTGTTTTTCAATTTGAAGCAGCGGGGCTCACTTCCTACCTATCGTCCTGGGGGTTCCCATTCAGGGAATACAAGCCATCTCCCCACACCCTGCTCTGCAAATCCATCCCTGGCACAGGAGAGCCATGGGACCAGAGACGGGAAGTGGCCTTGAGCCACAGCCTGCCTTTGAATGTAAATATTAGTGTTGGCCCAGCCCAGAGTACTGCATGCAGGAGAGCCAAGGCTGGAGGAGCCTTTGCAGGCCGCCTGCCAGGAGCCACAGGGCAGAGGGAGCCCCCTAGCCTGGCCTTCCTACACCCCTGCCTGCTCAAAAGATGGAGAAGGGGGACCACCACTGTACTGGCTCACTCCACCCCCACCCCAAGCATCTACAGGCAGGGGCTGTCATCACAGTAGAATGAGAGCTGAGACCGAGGCCCAAGCTCACTCGGCTACTGGCCTTGACAGTGAGCTTCCCAGAGGGAGGTCAGTAGAGCCAAGGCCTGGGCCAGAAAGGGGAGGGGGGTAGCTCGCTGTTGCTGCTCCCGCAGAAGGGCCCGCTGCAGCTATAATTATCTGCTTATGTCAGGCAGAAGCAGGGAACCAAAAGCCAAAGGCTTTGCAATGAGCCGCAGAGGGTGAGCTGTCAGTCGCCAGCACAAGCCCTCCCTCTGTGGTTCCTTAAAGCTGCCTGTAGACGCGGAGGTTCGTCAGTGGGGAACTCTAAGAGACTTAACTGAGAAGGGGGTCAGTTAAGGACTGTTGGTTTGTAGTGTGTTGAGACGGTGTCTTACTGCATAGCCCAGGATGGGCCCCAAACACACTGTTCTCCTGACTCAGGTTTTGAGGTGCTGGAATTTCAACTCTCTGGTTCTTTTATTAACAGCTTGTCTCTAGCACGCTCCCCGAGGTCTCTGCAGCCCTTTCTACCCTGTGCAATTCCTCAAGGGAGGCAGAGGTTACACGGACAGACTTGGGATTGGACAAGCATGGGTCTGTATTCAGCGATGCTGCTTCCTAGCTGTGTGATATAGAACAGGTCCCTTAACCTCTCTCTATGCTTTAGCTTCCTCACCTTCAAAATGGGGATAAAGTACGTATCTTCTGCTTCCTTCCCAGTACAGCAATGGGGGCATTCTGGTCCTGAGGAGAATGCTGTCACACCCGCTGGCTAGGGTTTTGTAAGCAGCATTTCTCACAGCCTACAAATGATCAACCACATGCTCCTGCTGATCAATCAATGGCCACCCCCCTCAACACAGAAGCTATGTGTAGTAGAATACTATATAGCAGTCAAAAAGAAAAAAGGGGAGGGGGCTAACCTTCACTAACTGGCATAGAAGGATTCCTAGCAGAGGCTGAAGTGGTCCAGCTCTTCATAAGATGGGCAGGGGGTTTGGAGTCACTTTTGGTCTCAGCCCTTCTCTGAGGATGTTGCACAGATGTCTACAATTGTGACCAAGTGTGATGGCCCACACAGCTCCAACCCCTATACAAGTCATCCCTGGCCTGACTCCAGAGTCAGCATCCATTGCAAATGTCTGTGGACATGGTAAGTTTCTTCTGGGGGAATATCCTTCTCAGCTCAGTTAACTGGCAAACCCAGCAAGCTCTCCAGCCCGGCGGATTCATGAGCTCTGAGCTAACAGTGACAGATGAGCTGAGAGGCCAGCAGGGACAGCCAAGCCCCGGATTCCATCTGGGCTTCCCCCCAACAAAAGAGAAATTTCTCAGGCCTCATGCTGGAGTCAGTTTTATTCCCCCTCCACACTCACGGATGAGGCTGGGGAAAGAGGCAGGCAGCACACCCCTCCACCCAATCCACGGCATATCCTCATCCCAGCGATGCAGGAGGCAAGGTGGGAAGGCTGCCAGAAGTAGGGCTGAATAGAAACCAGTCGCACTCAATGTGAAAGGAAATCCCTCACTCCACAGATGAGATCCCATCTAGGGCCCAGGTACTCATGGCACCTTGAGATTAGAAAGACCACTGGAGGACTGGCAGAGACAGAGAGACATCAGTGATTGGTGGACAGAGAGATGCTAGGGGGTATCCTGCCTAGTGTGGCTATGGGGATGTTTGACCCCAGAGCTGTAGTAATGAGAAGGACTGAGGTGGGTAGGTGCCACATTGATACAGGCACTCCTTGAGGCTGCCGTCCACACCCTGTATCAGTCCGAGTTCTGCTGCTATAACAACATACCTGGAGCTAGGAACATTGGAAGAAAAGAGTTTGTTCCGCCAATCTTCCTAGGAAACAAACGGATAGCACAAGCTCTGGCCAGGCCTCCCTCCCAGGGTGTGTCAATTAGATCACGATGAGGTGAGTCCCATTCACAGAGTGCACCCAAGAGGGAAGATCTAGTGGAGGGAGGGAAGCCAGAGCACAGGAAGGGGCAGTACTCTCCTGGCATCAAATCTCACAAGGGCTAATCATTCTGGATGATCAGCATCTGGCCTTCCCAAGGCTGAACCCCAAGGACCTAATAGACTTTATGAGGCCCCTCCCCCCGCCCTTTTTTAAAAAAGGTGTTTACCTGCATATGCATGCACCATATGCCTGGTGAGGCTCTGTCTCCTAAGGGGGCCACGCCACCTCCCCACACAGGAACCAGGGTAACGTACTCAAATCACTTCAAGTCACAACATGTCCTCCCACCGGAGCTACTGATGACTGACGCTCTGCATGGATGGTCAGCGTCTGCTGAAAGCAGTTCATCCTTTCTCAAGAACAGGGCTCTAAGAAAGGTCACTACATAGCATCTTGGTCCAGGTCTCCTCCTTCCTGGAGATGATGGCTGTGATATCACAATAGCTTCCAGAGCTGTGCCGTGGTGTGCTGCCATGTTGGGCACGGTCACCCTGTAGTCCTTAGAGCCTCTGCTGAGAAAACTGCCTGTATTTCTTTCTTTGCTGACAGTGTGGCCAGGGGTGAGCTGCTCCAGGCTAGACCTGTCCAGACCCCAGACTGTGTCTCAGGCTTCTTGGGCCAGTAGCTACTAAGGCAACGTGACTCTGCTGGGATCACAGAAGGACAGGGCGACATGTGGAGACTTTCAAGGTCTCTTATAGCCTGAGCTCAGAATTGGCCACCATTGACTGTGCCCTCATCCTCTCCCGCAAAGTAGGTCATGTGGCTAAGCCCAAATAAGTGGGACAGGAGCTACACTCCTGCTATGAAATTTGCAGGAGAGGAGGAAGGAAGGATGGGTCATGGTGTTCTATGCTCTGGAACATGTGTGTTGCATGTGAGGTCTACACAAGAATATTCCAAGTGCGTTTTGCATACTGAAATCCCATGAGGAGAGGAATACTGGCCATTCCTCTGGAAGGATTGGGTAGCCTACACCACACATATGCAGTGGAGTAGTGCACAGCAGTTAAAAAGGCACGGGTTGGGGATTTAGCTCAGTGGTAGAGCGCTTGCCTAGCAAGCACAAGGCCCTGGGTTCTGTCCCCAGCTCCAAAAAAAAAAAAAAAAAAAAAAGGCACAAGGCCTCCATTAGCTAAGGCAGCAAGATTCCCAATACACTAAATGCCAGAAGGCACAGCACAGCAGCGGCTAACCCCAGGCAGCCATTTAAATCAGATAGATTGCTGGTCTATCTTCAGTACCAGTGACTGCCTCATATACACTCAGTCTCTCTCTCTCTCTCTCTCTCTCTCTCTCTCTCTCTCTCTCTCTCTCTCACACACACACACACACACACACACACACACACACACACACAGACCTATGGCTTATTCACAGTATACTGGGCCATGCAGATGGAGACAAGGATATCTACACAGGAAGTCACACCAGCGGTTGCTACTTCGTTCTCATAGCTCTGACTCTTGACCTAAGCCCTGGGCCTGAGGCCGTGAAACTGACTCCCACTGTTCTGAATAGCTGATATTCCATTTCTGAGCCTTGGTGGTTCATATGTTCCCAGGAAGTTCCTAGATATCACATTTTCAAGCACCCCACACCACCAACACCCTCCCAAGGAATTAGGAGATTAGGGATTAGGGCTCAGCAGTTCCAGCCAATGCCTTCTGGGGCAGCCCTGCTCTGAAGACCTTCTCTGCCCTCGCTTTGCCCCTTCTAAGCAAAGGGGTATCTTTGTCTGTGTGAGGTACAACTACAAAACACAAGGGACCTAGCGGCTTTTGTACAACAGGAACTGGCCAGTGACAGCTCTAGCCACTGAGGCGTCCAGGATCCAGGACCATAAGGATCTGGAGCCTGGTGCCAGGCCAAGCCAAGTCTTGGTTCTTGACAGGAGGGACAGGGAGGCTCCAGGCTTTCTTTTAGACATACGCTAATCTGTAGCTGGGAGTGTATATTACCAACTAAACAAGGTGTGGTTCCAGCACTCTGAAGGTGGAGGTAGAAGGATCAAATCAAGATTATCTTTGGTTATAAAGATTGGGGCTAACCTGGGCTACATGAGACCCTGTCTCAGCTACTAACCCATCCCAAGGCCTCCACCCTAATCATCTTCAAATTTGTTCTCTTAAGCCAGCCCCTTGGAGGTTAGGATGTCTGTAGATAGACCCAGCAGCCAACCAAATCTTCCATAGCAGATAGGACTTTGGGTACAGGCAAGATTGCCCCCAGCTCCAAGCAGCCAGACTGCTGCCCCTATTGTGACTGAAAGCTCTGCTCGAACCCAAAGTGACCCCAGAGAGCTGGTTCAAAGTCCTACCTTCCCCTGACACTCATCTGTACAGCTCCCTCCCTCCTAAGAATTCCCCAGCTCAGCCCTTCCCCATAGCTGTCCACCCTCCCTCCCCTCTCTCCCTCCTTCCACAATCAGTACCCAAGGCTGAATTCAGAGCTGACACAAACTTGAAGTGGACTGTCTCGGAATGCCAAGATCTTCAACATACCCCAGCTCCCTGGCAGCACTCAGGAGCTCTGAGAGGCTACTTGTGTTCTTGCTGGGGACCCTGGTGCCATGTTTGGTGGTAGACCTCCTGCTCCCTATGTGAGCAGCCTGATTCTGGGAGGGGAAGACTGGTTCTCTCTCTCTCTCTCTCTCTCTCTCTCTCTCTCTCTCTCTCTCTCTCTCTTTCTCTCTCTCCTCCTCCTCCTCCTCCTCCTCCTCAAAGCACTTCCAACCCCCACTCCAGCATCCTTTCCCCACCACATTCTGGGCAGAGGCCAAGTTGCCTGCAAGTATCTTTATGCCTCTCTCGACTGGGCACACAGCTCAGACCTGCAACAGCCTGCCTCACAGGGAGCCTGGCCACAGCATCTCTAACACCACATCCATCATTCCAAAAGTTATTTACTGAGTATGTACCCTGTACAGAGTGCTATTCCAGGACAGCGAACATCTCCATCCTTCAGGGTTCACATTCTGCTTGCAAGAGGCAGGCTAGAACCAAGTGAAAGCAGAGTGTGGTAGCATAGCTGGTAAGTCTAGCATTCTGGAGGCAGAGGCAAGCGGACCCAGAGTTTGAGGCCAGCCTGCACATATCAAGACCTTGTCTAAAGAAAAAAAAATTACAAGCGGGGGACGGCCAGCTCCATGGCTCAGGTGGATAAAGGGGCTTGCTATTAAGCCTGACAGCATGAGTTTGAGTTCGATTCCTGGAACCCATATAAAAGGAGAAAACCGACTGCCCAAGACTGCTTACAGCTATCCTCTGATGAACACGTGATGAAATGTGTTTACTCCAATAGACACAACAGACAAGTAAGAGATGGGTGTTTTGTTATTATTTTTTTTTTTGATGGACAGGGAGAGTGCAGTGTTAGACTGCACACAAGCTCTGGGAAAAAAATAGGAAGTGGAGTCTGACAGCGGAAGAGGGGGCAGGTGTTGTTTTAAATAGGTAGTGAAGGGCAGGACTCGATGAGAAGGTGCATATGAACTGCAGCCAAAAACAAAAAACAACACCAAAAAATGAGAGCCAGGTGTGCTGACTCTGACCTGCAAACCCAGCATTCTGGGAGGCAGAAGCAGGGTGACTGTCGCAGGCTGGAGGCTGTCCTGTCTCTAACAGGATGTAACAGAGCATACAGATAGCAACAGATGATGCATAAGGAAAAGCCTGAAGGTGCGCCATGCCTTGTATGTTCCAGGAAGAACCAGGAGTTTGGAGGCTGGAGCAGACAAAATGGGAGCAGACTGTAGCCAGGGAACAAGATACATATGGGTGGGGTGAGACTGCAAGCCACTTAGGGCCTTGCTGCCCACTGTGAAAAGGGTTCTGTTTCCACTAGGCTGCCACTGGAAGATCAAAGGTAGTGGGGAGAAATAGCCCCAGTTCCATTTAGTTGGGAAATCTTGGGTTATTGTATTTAAAAGAAACCGAAGAGGCTGGTATGAATCAGGAAGAGCTCTTGGAACAGGGCTGGCCCCCACCAGTGTCTGGAGACCAGAGAAGGGAAGCAGAGCCAGGAGGACACACCTACCTCTGGCTTGGTGCCTGTAAGAAAGAAGCTGCCTTATGATTAGCTAGCAAGAGCACTGGAGCCCTGGGTTTCCAGCTGAGCTGTAGGGATCAAATAGCATTAGCTAAGGTGCTGTCTGGATTCTGTTCTGTGGCTGTGATGGAATGCCTGAGGCTGGGAAATTTATAAAGAACAGAAGCACGTATCTCAGCTATAAAGTCCAGCATAGAAAGTATACTTCCAGTAAGGGACCCTGTGCTATGTCATTTCATGGTAAGAGAAGGGGCACAGGCCCAGGCATGATGGTGCACACCTTTAATCCCAGCACTCAGGAGGCAGAGGCCAGCAGATCTGTTTCAAGGCCAGCCTGGTCTACAAAGCAAATCCAGGACAGCCAGGGTTTTGTTTTGTTATTCAAATAAACCCGGGGGGGGGGGTGTCAGATGAAGTCATGCTTCACACACAGGAGAGCAACAGGCAGCTAGGAACTTCTTGACAATAAAAGGGCTCTAAAATGAAGCCAAGAAGGATCGCCATGTATTTCTAAACAAGTTTCTGCAGTTGTTGTGTAACAGTTTCCTCTGAGATTAAAGCATTTCATTCTACAGAACACTCCTTAAGCAGGAAAGTAAATCATTCAAAATAACTTCAGGAAGTTCCTAAAACTGACCAGATTCACTAGCCTGCTTCCTGCCAGAGTAAGCAATAAGAGCTGAGAGAGTTTCCCTCTGGTACAGAAGAATTGAGCTGCAAAGCAGGCTTTCAGACCAGATAAGCTTTCTGGAGGAAGCAAAAACCAGCAAAGACACCTGGAAAGGACTCTCTCTGACCTGCTGAGCTGCCTACAGGCTGTGCAGTGTTCTCTTCCAGGTTTCTATCTCTGTGAGCTCTCACTTGTGCTGGGGTGGACCTTGAGTCATTTCTGTTCCTGTAAGGAACACCAATAAAACTCTTTAGTTAGTAGCAGAGAAGTGGTGATGAGCACCTTTAATCCCAGCACTTGAGAGCCAGGTAGATCTCTGTGAGCTCAAGGCCAGCCTGGTCTACAAGTTTCAGGACATCCAGAGCTATACAGAGAAACTTGTCACAATCAACCAACCAGACAGGCAGACAGACAAAAACCAATTTGTTGGTTCACCAAATTGGATTTGGTGGTGTACAGAGCCATATTGGATTTGGGCCTAGCCGCTTTTTGACTGCATGGCTCAAAGTGGCTAGGTGACTCTGGGCTGTTTGGCCACAGATATTCACCCCTAAGATGACTGCCATAAGTCTTAAGATTGTTGAATGAAAGCCTCTCCCATGAATTTATGGCACAGGAAGATAACATTCAAGGGATGCCTCAGCTCCCTTAGCAGATACCAGTTACCTCCTGAATCAACACCCGGTGTCTCCACCGCCTGACCTCATCGTCTACCGCCTGACCTCTTTGCTTCCAGCTATCACTACCTATATCCGCACCTCTCCCTCCTCTGTGTTTCACAAAGGACACTCCCCCTACCTGAAAGCCTTAAAAGCTGTAACGTTCACCCCAATAAACGAGACCTTGACAACAGAATCTTGCTTGGTTTCCTTCTTCTCTCACCCCCCCATTTAGGCCCAAGGGTAGCGCCCCTTTGGGACCCTGAATAACTGGGTGCCCACTGGCGGGGACATGGTGGTATCTGTACTTTGGTCTGTCATGGGATCTCTATGTGGGGTGAGTACACATGTGTGCTGTGTCTTCCCAGGAAAAGTTATGTCACACAAAAGCAGTGTAGACTGAGAATTAGGTCTCCAGTCCCTGCACAGCATGGGTATGTGCAAACCAGAGAAGATGGTGACCTCACTATGTCCCGACAGGTGGAGTCTAATACAATGCTGGCCCTTGGGTGGGAAGATTCAATCAGCAAGATGGTGAAGGCAGGGCTCCCAGCCAGGCCCCTCCATTTTCCCTGCTGAATCCAAGGCTGCTGATTGCACCATTGTTCCAGACATAGATGCAAAACAAAGCCCTATCCCTTAGCAGGGACCATTATCTATCATTGTCACTGGGCTCTGAGGCCTGGTTGGCCTCAGCTGGGTCATTCTTCCTCCCTCATTCATACTGTCTTAGGCAGGCAAGGGGCTGGGGACCAAAGCAGCTTGCAGAGGCAGACTGCTAAGATAGTTCTGGCTTCCAGGGCGCTTGCTCTCTCCCTGTGGCTTTCACACATGATGACCTGGAGACAGCCTGACCCTTTCCTGCCAGGACTCTGAAAGACATACCACAAGACAGCTAGAGCCAGGTGGAAGCTTTGTCTCCGTTCTAATCTGGTCTCAGGGGTCACATGTCACCACTTAATCAGGGACATGGTTTACAGTCTCTACAACAATTTCTGTCCCTCAGTGTCATCTGCCAAATGAGGATTGGAGGAGAACAGCAGTCTGCCTCAGAAAGCTGTTGCAGACCAGTGAAATGGCTCAGTGCTCAGCCCTTGCCAGAAAGCCTGATGACCCAAGTTCAATCCCTATAATCCACAGTGGAAGGAAGAGAAGGCTCAAAAAGAGTCCATATGCCTGCTGTGGTTCATAGCCACATATACACTGTAATAATAAGATATGTATGTATTATATATAACATATATTAAATGCATGTATATAACATGTATGTATTATGTATACATGTCTGTATTATATATTAAAATTTTCATTTAAAGGTTGTTGAAAAGATGCCATGAGAGAACTGAAGTGAAGCCTTTCTAGAACATTCCACACATAGTGAATACTTTAAAAATGAGTGATCGTTTCACGAAGATCAATGTCAAACCAACCACCTGACATTCCCCCACTTCAGGCATCCTCCTGGGCTTGGCTTCCTTTTGTGGAACTCTCTGCAGGTGCCCTGTAGCCCTGGCAGGGTCTCTGAACCAAGCAGCACCTGGCTGGGGCTAGGGGCCCAACCTGCAGGTTTCCATGCACACCTCACACACCTGGTGGGTCAGGGTTAATTTACTTCTGGCTTGTTAGTGGATTCAATTGTGGCTCACCAGGCTCGGGCTTCCAGCCAAGTTCCCTGGCTCTCCTCGCAAGGCGCCGTGTCAGGAGAGGGAAAATAATTAATCATTACAACAAGTGCTCCAGGAACATGACAGCCATTGAGCCCCAGCCTTGCAGCTGGGTGACATCTTGACATGTAAAACAGTTCCACGCCCCTCCTGATGTTCAGGAGGTATCATCCATCTGGCTTTGAAAGTCAGAGCTGGTGGCCCAGAGAGCACCCAGGCTACCTTGTCAGCTCTAGATACCACCTGCCCCAGGGGCCTGAGAAAAACACTCATCGTCTCTCGGGCAGACATGACGTCAGTGTCCCGCAGTGACAATGTCAAGGTCTACCCCCCACATAGCGTGACCCACCCAACTCCTCAGACTCCATTCCTTGTTCACCTACAGAGTCCATTCATGCAGCCATCATTTCATCCTCCACACCTCCTCTGTATCGTCCCTCCATCTATTCATTTGCCTAACAATCAACCCACCATCTATCCATTTATCTACCTCTCCTTCATCCCTCATCAATGCCCATCTACCCACCCTCCTATCTAAAGCAGTAGTTCTCAACCTATGGGCCGTGACCCCTTTGGCAAACCTCTATCTCCAAAAAGAGTTTACATCACGATTCATAGCAGTGGCAACGTTACAGTTATGAAGTAGCAATGAAAATAACGTTATGTTTAGGGGGTCACCACAACATGAGGAACTGTATTAAAGGGTTGAGGCATTAGGAAGGTTGAGACCCATTTCCTTCCTTCCACAGCCCTGATTCCTTGATCTATTAACCTACCCAACCATCTAGCCATTTCTCCTGCCCACCATCTATTCATCCGTCCACTCATCCCCCACCTCAGCCGTACCTATGCGTCCATCTACTGGTTTATTTATCCACTCTCCCACTTCCTCTTGCCTCACTTCTGCCCCACCAACCCAATCTTTCGTGCCAGCAGCCCATCCACTCCCTTCCTTACCATCAACTATTCTTTTTTTTTTTTTTTTTTTTTTTTGGTTCTTTTTTTTTTTCGGAGCTGGGGATCCATCAACTATTCTTATCAGTCAGGTATTCAATACTGAACGAGTACTTACTTAGGCCATTCACGTATGTGTTAATTTATGCAGCAAACATGTACTAATAACAGCTGTCAATTCATTAATTCAACCAGCCAACGTGTGCAGAGAACGTAGGGTCTTATTTGTCCACCCATGTCAATGTGTTCACTTGATAGTGACCTGGTAGCAGCCATTTATTTGTTCTCCCGACAAGTAATTGCACAGCGACTACTGGATCAATTAGACAGAAATCTGATGCTCGTTGAGCTCTTATTAACGGCAGACCATGGTTCCAACACTTGGGGTGCTGTGCTGACCTGGACAATGTCTTTAAGCCACAGAGAACCTAGAGGAAACAATGTACCTGTTAGCAGACCACTGTTCTGGGAGCTGGGAAGTACTGAGGGATATGAAACTTTAGAACAAGCCACCAAGGTAGTCAACAAGGGGGCTTGGAATTCAAGCCACCTTAAATCCATCCCTGTGACGGGGGTTGTGACTTTCCATCAAGGGTTGGTTTCCTCATGTATGAACTGGAGCATTGACAGCACCTATCATCCAAAACTGTGGAGAGGCAACGAGCCTCTGATGAACGACTGGGAAGAGTGAAGAGCACGCTAAGAGGGCATTGGAGGGAGGGCGGTCCAGGCAGCAAGAGCCAGGGCAAGGCGGGGTGGAAAGGAACTGCAAGGCAATTACAGTCACTGCAAAGCAAGGTGAGAGGGAAGATAGTGGTCCAGAGAAAGAGGGCAGACAGCATGCAGAATCTCATTCTCCTAGAAACCTAGAATGGCATGGGAACAGCCTAGGGATGCAAATTCTTGACCACAGCCCTGATAGACGAGACTCTGGGCTGGGATGCAGCATGTGAGAACCAGCTCTGTAGGTGACAGGGAGTCACCTTAGAATCTGGGAGGTGGGTGGAGGCTGGGAAGGTTTGGGCAGGAGGGGCGAGCCTGCCTATCAACATATTAAAGTCATTCACAAATCGTAAGAACTTATTTCAGGGAGCTCAGGGGAGCACTGTCCTGCTTGCTCCAGGAGGAGGGACAGGACCAGACCATTCACAGAGAAGACAGCTGTCACCTTCCTGACCCCTTACTTCCGAAAGGGAGCAGTGACTTCTGAACCCCAGGGCACCAGGCTGTAGACCTGCCGACTCTGAGGTGGTGGCCTGCCCTTCCTTCCAACCCTCCCCCCAACCCCCACCCCACCGCCCCGTGCCTGTCACAGCAGGGCTGGCTGTCGCAGGAAACGATGTGCCTGTGAGCAGCCCTGGCTGCATTGGTGGCAGCCGCAGCCCAGGCATCAGGATGACTCTCATTGCCTAGGAAACAGGGCGTCGCACTTGTACCTTTGCTGGGAGCCTCCGCATTTGGCACTGTCACGTGACTTGGGGAGCTATTTTTAGCCTCCCCCAGCCCAGTGTTGTAGGAAGAATGATTTGATGAAAATACTAAACTCATTAAAAAGCCTGGGGGATGGGGAAGGGAGAAGGCATTGCAGGAGCCTGAAGGCTGCCACTTTCTGGATCTCGGATCTGGCTCAGGCTGAGCAGCACAGGGATGGCCACAGCTGGGACCTGGCCTTTCTGGGATCTGTGCCTTAGGAGTAGGGTTGGTAGGGGTTAAGACTGTTACCTGGTACTGCTGGCCAGAGTAATACTAGGTACTTCACCTACATCTATCCACAAGACCCCTAGAACATAACACTCACTGCTCCATTTTACAGGTAAGGAAACTGAGGCCCACAGAGACCAAAGAAATCCTTATGCTGGGTGGAGTGGTGCACACCTGTGGTCCCAGGTAATCACATCGGTAAAGCAGGGGGTCCCAGGTTCAAGTCCACACAGTGAGTTTGAGGCCAGCCTGGGGAACATAGCCAAGACCTCTCTTCAACGAAAGTGCTAAAGGACTAAGAATTGGGTTCAGCAGTAGAGTGCTTTTTTCTTTTTCTTTTTCTTTCTTTTTTCTTTTTTCTTTTTTTCTTTTTTAGCATGTTCAAGGCTTCATTCTCAGCACTGAAAAGGGGAGAAGGGTTTCAAGATTATTGCTAGCAATCTCAAAGGGGACTCAGGGCTCAATCCTAGGCCATCTCTCTGCCTAGGAGCTCAGCTCTTTTCCCTCCTGCTACAGCGAGCCTCTTCCTGTGCTACTAGTTCCTTCAAGCAGGACACACAGCAGATATGGTGTGTGTGTGTGTGTGTGTGTGTGTGTGTGTGTGTGTGTGTGTGTTGATATTTGGTTGGTTGGTTTTAGTTTTGTCCTGTTACTCACAGGTACCTGAGGATGACGTTTAACTCCTAATCCCCTACCCAGATGCTGGCATTATAAGCATGTGACTGTTGTCTTACCCAGCTACAGAGGTATAGCAGGTAATGACAGGTAGCCTCGGTGTCGTAGGGGGCCCATACCCAGAGCTAGCACCACTTCCCATTTCCTGGCCATTTCTCCTTGAGTTCATTCCTGGAGTGTGTCTCCTAGCAAGGGTTAGTATCGGGGACCACACCATATTATATGAACTTGGAGACTTATTCAAAGTCACCACCAAAAACAGTACATCTCAGATGCCAGATCCTACCATTGGTCCTCTGGGCATGCATCATGTCCCCCTGTGTCGCACAGAACAGGACGACTTACCTTCCCTTCTCCTTCAGGGCTGTAGGGAGAAGCAGAGGATCAAACAGCTGACCAGTGACCTGGAACCTAAACACTGGAAAAGTATCCCGAAAACCAGCTGCTCCCAAACCTGCCCACATCTTCCTAGTCAGCTCCTCATTTGCAGAATCGAACCAGCTCAGCACAGAACTGCCATTGTTCCAGAGACGCCTAGCAGTATACCAGGGCTCTACTGAACCATGGAGGGAGTGTACAGGATCACAGCTGATGGGCCTCAGAACCGTGTTCTACTTTGGAAGAACCGGCCAGGGAGCCTGAGTGAGTTCCTTGTCACCTCAGCGTTGTCTCCGTATCCAGTAGCTTCCTAGGCAAGTGCCTGGAACCTTCTATCTGCAGTTTTGTGGCAGCCACATGGAGACTACAGAAGCACCTGTCCCAGGAGCAGCTGGGAGCTGAGGTTAAATAACTGCAGGTGGCAAAACAGAGGAGCCGAGATACAAACAGCTGGTGACTTCCAGGTGTCTTTGGTGTCTTCTTTGGTTTTCTATCACTGCAGTGAAACACCAGGACAGAAAAGCAAGCTGGGGAGGAAAGGGTTTATTTGTCTTACACTTCCATGCATAGTCATGATTGAAGGAAGTCAGGACAAGAACTCAAACAGAGCAGAAATACCGAGGCAGGAGCTGAGGCAGAGGCCCTGGAGGGATGCTGCTTACTAGCTGGCTTCCCCATGGTTTGCTCAGTCTGCTTTCTTATAAAACCCAGAACCAAGAAGCCCCGGAATGGCACCACTCACAATGGGATGGACCTCCCCCATCAAATCACTGATTAAGAAAATGCCTTCCAGCTGGATCTTATGGAGGCATTTTCTCAATCGAGGCTCCCTTCTTTCAGATAATTCTATCTTGTGCCAAGCTGATGTACGACTGATATCCAGCACGCAAAGGATCTCTGTGTCTTGAGTCCCCAGGATAAGAACTGTCGAAGGATCAGCAGCAGGAGCCAGAGAAGCATTTCAGGATGGACTGCTATGCTACTCCAAGACCCCCATGGTCCCTGCTGCCAGGCCCTTAGAGAAGCACCAAGTGCGGTCTTGGTTCTTATGATGTAGAGGAGAAGATGCTAACTGTGGGTCTAGAGACTGGGGCAGTGGTTCCTGCAGCTGAGCTGGTGGTCCCTGGCCAGCCGCCCCGTCCACCCAAGTCCACCAGGTGCTCTAAGTGCAGCAGAAGGCACAAGTGGCCAACCCCCTCTGCCCTCCCGTGAGGTCTTGCCCTCAGAAGACTTCAGCTTCTCCTGCTAAAACCTGGGGCACATCATCACTAACAGGGCATTCAACCTGCTGTAGCCACAGCCTGGCTTCAAGACTCTGATGTCCTGGACCTCTCACCTAATGCTGTGCCACCAGGGGTGCCATAGAACTCCCCCTGAACTCTACAAGGCTTCCAGCGACACTCCTAGTGACATCTGGATACCAAGCTGAAGGTCCGTACTATAGATTAGGAGGAAACAGGCCCAGGGGTGTTTCTAACTCTCTAGACATTCCCAGGTCCCAGGGGAGCCCCTCCTTCTGGGTAATTTCCTCAAGTACGCACAACTCCCCAGTGCGCTATGGCTAGACATTTGCTCCCACATCATGTCTCAGGGCAACACTTCCGTGGGTTTCCATCCAATAGGGGAATGACTGCTTCAGTCCCTTCCATGGATGTGGGCTCTGTAGGGGAGCTTGCTTTTTCTCCACAATTGGCATTATGAGACCCACCCTTCTTCCTTCCTCCCTTCCTTCCTTCCTTCCTCCCTTCCTTCCTTCCTTCCTTCCTTTCTCTTTCTTTCCCCTTTCTGTCTGTCTTCCTTTCATTGGTGTGTGTGTGTGTGTGTGTGTGTGTGTGTGTGTGTGTGTGTGTGTGTGGTGTGTGTGTGTGTGTCTTGATTTTTGGGGGTTTGGGGATGTTTGTTTGTTTGAGATGCTAGCATAGCCCAGGCTAGCCTAGGACCCACACGTGCCCTGCGCCTTGGGAGTTTTTTGTATTCAGGTTTGTGTTGTGTGCTCTAGTGTCACTGGTGACCAACAGGTGTGGACAGTTTCACAACTTGAACACTAGAAATCATCCTTTCCTCCTTGTAAAAATCTGGTTTTCTTCATTTGGTTAAATTTATTCTTCCTCCTGACAATGTGATTCAAACATTTAAAAAAAAAAAAAAAAAACAAAGCTAAATACCCAGCCGCTTCCTCATCTTGTGTGAGTGATGCCTGCTCCCCCTCCTCCACTCACTTCCTCACACCCTTTCCAGATTTCCTGAGCTCTTCCCAAATAAGCTGTGTGTTATCACACATTTACCTCAGGCGCTTCTGAGGACTCCCGGTCTAACATATCCAGGCTACCTCTTTGTTATCCACTCCTTCCTCCTATGGTCAGGTTCTCCTTGCAAGTTGCAAAGTAGTTCCCCTGGGTCTCAGCTTCCATCTCTAGCAGACAGAAGTCTCAGTCAGCAGTCACCAGCTACGTCTCAGGGGTCAAAGGCTGTAGATATGAAAAACCCTGGACACCTTTATGCAGGGTTCACAATGGCCCAGTCCCATACAAATGCCTTCGTAGACATAACTTCAGCACAGCTGACATCCTCAGCTGCCTCCTCCTGACAGAGATCAGCACCCTCAAGGAGATGAAGTCCTTTTGCATGAAGACACAAGATCCCAAGCCAGGACTGCAGGAATTAAGTCTGCTAACTCTTTACCTACCCTCAAGCCACACAGCAGCCCTTGCCAGATGGTGAAGTGCTAAGAAGGAACCTGCCCCTCCCAGTCAGGAGACTCTTGTCATTATTTCTTCCATGACAGAACAGCCCCAGTGAATGAAGAGCTAAGAGGAAACAGGGCTCGTCACAGAAGCCTGTCCCTGTGACCTGGGGTAAAACAGTTCACCTCCCTGACCCTCAGACTCTTCTTCATTACTGAACTAGGTCATGGAGAGGACTGATGCTTGTATTCTATGACCTGATTTCCCATGACTGCCAGAATCAGGACCTGGACTCAATCTCTCAGAGTGTAGATCCTCCTAACATACCACAACACAGTTACAACAATACAATCCTGCAGATGACATCGCTGACACCAGCAATTTACAATTGCATTTCTAGAAGTTTCCAGATGTGTCTAGAAAGCAGTCAAGCGGGATCTGGATACTTTTGCCAAGGAATCAGCTTTCCTGGCTTACCAATCAAGGTCCAGAGTTCTAACTCTCACCACTACCTTCTTTTAGAGATGAATGAGGAGTCTAGTTCTAACTGATTCGGAGAGATTAAGTGATTGCCCTGGGGTCACTAAGCTGGGAGGCAGCCAAGCCAGATCAAACTCTTGGCAATCCCGCTCCCTTTCACAATCCACATATGTCAGACAAGGAACAAAAGGTTCTATGATTTTAAGTGCTGCAAGGTCAAGAATGTGAGTGCTATGGATTGGATTGTGTTTCTTCATAAAATCTACACCCAGGTCTTAACTGCCAGTACCCCGGAACATGACCTTATTAGAGAAAGCACCTTCGCAGAGGGAATCAAATCAACATAAGGTCTGAAGGGTGGACCCCCATTCAGTATGACTAGGTGTCCTTATAAAAAGGGCAGAGAGTAAAAAAAGATGTGCACGCAGAAGAAACCCCGCCCCTTCGTCCCAGCCAGGGACCCGCTGAGATCATCAGACCTTCTCAACCTCTAGAGACCAGTTGCTCAGCTGAAACTTTACTTCTTGGTGTCCAGCCTCTAAACTGAAAGGCAACATAGGGTCAAAGAGGCAGCAATGGGATATAGTAGTTCCTTCTAGAAGCCTGGAAAAAGAAACACAGGTAGCTGGGTGTGGTGGTGCATGCCTTTAATCTGATCCCAGCACTCTGGAAGCAGAGGCAGGTGGAACTCTGTGAGTTTGAGGCCAACCTGGTCTACATAGAGAGTTCAGGACAGCATAATGAGAACTACATAATGAGAACCTGGTTCAAAAAAAAAAAAAATCCACAGGTGGCAAGTGAGGTCCTAACCTTTCTTGGTTATGTTCTCCCTGGCATCCTGGTGCATTCTGGGAAGGCTTCTTGGAAAAAGGCCATCCCGAGGGTGTAAAGTACAGCGGAAAGATGACAAGGGGGTGTGCTCCACAGAAGGGCACAGTAGGGGGCTAGACCTGCCCAGAGGACCCAGCAACTTAGGTGTCTGGACCAACTCACACAGGCCAAGGCCTGGCCTGAAGCTGGGGCAGGGCAGAGCAGAGAAGACTTGAGGGTGGCCTCTTCTCAATGCAGCTCAGAGGCCTTTGGATGTCATCCTGGGGGCAGTGGGGAGCCTGCTGCTTTCTGCTCTGATCCCTGTCACCTCAGCAGGAGATCTCTTAAGAACGTTTCACACAGTGGCTGGGCCCTCCTCTGCAGGAACGGGGAAGTGTGGAAATGGTGGGTTTGTGCTCAGCAGGAGAGCAACTGTCTTTACAAAGCCCCCTCAGGCCTGTGAATGAAGGGCTTCTGCTGTGACTCCCACCCTGCAGCCCTTAGAAAGTGCCTTTGCTGCCGAGCGCCAAGTATTTTCAAATAAAGACCGGTCCACAGGGCTGGGCACAGGAGGCTGCACACTGGTCCTCCCATGAGCCTCATTCCCATTGGCAGCCTGCATCGCTGGGCCCTCTGACCTGTGTGGGGGGCTCAGGGGTGGCCTCCCTTCAGCCCCTGATTTATATTTCTAGGTGTTTTCCCTTATGACTCGTGAGGCAGAGGCTAGAAGGAGTTACTGTTGGCAGGGGAGATGGGGACAAGAATACCCGGAAGTCTTTCCACTTCTACCTCTGCCCTCACCTCAGAAGAAAGCCAGCTGTTACCTCCCCAAGTCTGGTTGTGTTGAGGAAAAGTTTCATGCCATGTAGCCCAGGCTTTGAGCTCATCTTGCCTTTGTCCCGTGAGTGCTGGAACTGCAGACATAGCCACTATGCCAGCCCAGAAAGTCTTTGCTACTTTCCTACTGGATTCAAAGCTGTAGTCACACCACACTTTTTTGCAGAGTCACTGTCCACCCCTATACACATGAGGCCACCCCAACCATCACGCTCCTCTGGAGTGTCTCCCCTGATAGTCACTCACCTACACAAACCAGCCCCAAACCAACAAAGGCCAACAACTCTCACATCAGGAGACCTGTCAAGGAGGGTGACAGGGAAGGGGGAAACCCCCCTCTACTCCCCTTTCTCTCCCTTCCCCCTCCACTCCCCTGCTCCAAGACCTGACTGGCTCTTTCTTGGGAGCTTAAACCCTAAGACTCTGCGAGTGCAGGCTGTGGTGAGAAGAGCCTAAGCAGGAAGCCTGGAAGCCTGGGTGACTGTCAGGACAGGAGGAGGCTTGGCTTGTTAGAGGGACCCCCTCAGCCTACAGTGTGCCATATGGGGACTGACAGAGCAGACCAGAAGCAGGTGTGACTGACAGAACAGAACTGCTCAGAAGAGAAAAGGCACATGATGATGCAAGGTAGAGGTTTGTAAGACCAGAAAAGGGAGGGAGTATTTGTGTATTTTGAGAGTGGGACTCTCTCTCACCTCTCTCTCTCTCTCTCTCTCTCTCTCTCTCTCTCTCTCTCTCTCTCTCTCTCTCTCTCTCTCTGTGTGTGTGTGTGTGTGTGTGTGTGTGTGTGTGTGTGTGTGTTCAGACAGCTGATTCGAAGAATAATCAGGGAAGCCGTTGGTTGCTGGGTGAGGTATGCCCTTGAGGGTAGCCAAGTCCTTGAGGTTCCTGCCAGAGTCTGAGACAGCCTATCTCAGATACTGTGAAATCTAGATGAGGCTGCTGAGGCTGGGCCTCTAGAGGAAAGGGGCAGATTCCAGAAATGAGCCAGGCCTGTAGGTAAGCAGGACTCCCCTAGGAGATGACTGCTCCATAGTGTCTCTGAGGTGAGTAGGCTCCAGTCCCTGATATCACACACCTGACTTAGAAGAGAGCCCCTGGGCGACTTAAACGACGGGTGTTGTCCTCTGAGGCAGCTCTCAAGAGGAAGTGCTCTCTGGAAGAGGTTGGAGTCCATCCCACCCTGAGCATGCGTGAACTAAACAGTCTGAGACCCTGTCTCTCCTGGTCAGCAGGCTGAAAACCTGCAGAGTAGCCTGACCCTGACAGACCTGGATAAGGGGAGGAAGAAAGGAAGGAGTCCCAATGATAGGAAGCCAGGGACAGAGGGAGAGACAGACAGGCTACAGGAGGGAGAGAGGTGAGGGCAGATGGACCCAAGGGGGAGAGAAAGGAGAGGAAGAGGTGCTACCTGTGGTGAAGAACAAAAGAAGGTGGCTAGGAGAGGGAGGGGGAGGGGCAGGAAAGGACTGAGCAAAGTAGGCGAGAGGACAGGGAGAGAGGGAAGGAATCTGCTAAGGACATAGGTCTGTTCACAGAGTAGGTCTGCAGTCTGAGGCAGAGGCTCCCGCCAGGTTGCAGCTGGCAGCCCGTGGGTGGCCCTGCAGCCTGAAGTACAGGGATTGGCTCTGTGGGGGAAGGGCAGAAGATAAACACCCAAACCCCCATCACTCACTCACTTCTGACAGGGCTGCACCCTTCTTCCTGGAATGCCATTTCCAATGAGCACCGTCCTGCCAGTGAGCTGTACTAGGCCAGATGTGGGCCTGAGAGAAGCAATTGCTGTGTGGAGAATTCTGGCAAACGTTAGAGAGGCTCCAGTTTCACACCCCACCACAGAGGGGAAGGAAGAGGGAGAGGGGTGGGGTGGTTGAGGGTGGCAACCCTGCAACTCCAGCTATTTGGAATTTCATCTCTAAGGAAAAAAAAGAAAGATTGAGTGTGAAGTCAGAGCAGAGCCCCAGGCAGCCATGAAGTGAGAGAAGGGACCAGGCAGAAAGAAAGCCATGCACAGGGCTAGGTATAGGAGCAAGAGGCACTTGGGCCTGTTGTGCCATACACCACTCTAAGACCAGGAGCCAGTCAGCCCTGGCTTGGCCATCACTGCTTCAACTCCCAGAGCTGTGAGAGAGGAGGTGCTGACTCCAGGAAGATGAAAGGTGACAGTGTCTGAGGCCCTGTGTGGCCAGGGAGATCAAACAAGAAAGGAGGTTAAAGGGCCTTTTGGCCTGAGCCACCAGTGAACCCAGGTGTTACAAATTCACCCCAGGTCAGCTGTCATCGATTGTCTTGTCGGAGCCCCTGCCATAGACTCTGTTGGTGGGCTCTTCACCTCAACCCCCTCTTCCCCTCCTCCCCACTGGGCATGGAGCAGGTAGCTGTCAGCCTATTGAGGTTGAAGAGGAAGCTTGGAGCCACAGGACTTCTCATACACAGGAGAGAGACACAGTGAGGGTCTCTGCCCTAGTCCAGTAGAAGGAAGGCAGCCCCCATCTCTGAGAGATGGACCGCTGTCCCCTGGGGTTTAGCAGTTCTCCTAGCACTTGCCCTTCTGACTGGGTGTCAGCCAGGGTTTGGAGAACTAGAACTGAAGACTTCCGGCCTTAGGCACAGGAAGGGAGTGAGCAGGGCTCCTCCCCGTCTTCCATATGATCTTTTGAGAAACTGGAGCTTGGAGGAGAGCACAGTGGCTAGCGAGGCCAGCCTTCACAGGTGGAGAGTGGAGGAGACTGGGCAGCTTCTAGGGAACAGGTCTTTCTGCCAGGAGGAGACCATCCAAGAAGTAAGGCATGTGTGTGTGTCTGTGTATGTTGCATACACTAAGAGTGTGGGTCTGAGGTGAGCATATATGTATGTGGTGTGTGATGGTTGGGAGGCGTGGAGTGGAAGTACATACAGGAGAGTGGGCCTGTGGGAAGGCAGGCAAGGGCTGAGGAAGAAGGGCCTGAGCTGGGGAGTGGAGCCACAGGAAGCAGGAAAGGGAAAGCTACTAGCTACAAGGCCAAGGGAATCCTCACAGAGCTTCCGGGTGGTCTGAGAACACTGCCCAGGTTTCCCCTGCTCCTTAATGTGGGCATCTGCCTGTGTGGCCCTCTGCCTAATAACAGGCTCCATAGGACTCCAGCGTGCACGTCCTGGCCTCCCCTGCCCTGACTATCCCGATGACTCAGACACAGGGGGCTGGACTGGGACCACTGGTTCTCGATATGCTGGAGGTTCCGGTAAGCCTGTCCTTTTCCGGTTTTATGTTTCTGCCAGAGGTCGGTTCCTGCTTCATATGAATACTGTAAGGAGGTGTCTCAGGGTGACCAGGAAAGATGACAGACGGGGTGATAGTCAACCGGCGGGTATGTTATGGTAACTAACCGGTTAGCTGTGAGTGGGACTAACCCGGCCACTGATAGGGGAAGCTTGTTGAAAATGAGCAAAGCTTGAATGAACCCTCTGGCTTCGCCTAACATCGACGCTTTTATCACAGATGTTGGAGGTGGTGTAGCTGACCAATATGTTCCTGTCACCATGACACCCTCTGACCCAGATCACAGGGTTACTCTTGGGGGCTGCATAAGTTGCTTTTCAAGAACTCGGAGGCAACTTAAGCTGGCTGCAGCTGGGGGCCTTCCTTTTTGCCTATGCCAGTGGCTGACGAACCTTTCACACCAAAGGTCCAAAAGTCTACTACTTTCAAGCATGTGAATGCCTCTATTTCTGAACACACATCCTGTTGTGTGTTCACACATCCAGTCATGAAACTCCCGAGCCCAGGGGCCCAGAACTTCACTTTCCAGTCAAGACCTTCCCCACACCTCAGACCTCCCTCCTCTCTGTTCTGCAAATCCAGGGAGACAGTTTAAACCCCATGCTCCTGTTTCCAGACACCAGACAGCCTCAAGAGTAGATGGCTTTGGGCTGGCAAGCTGGCTCAGAGGGTAAAGGTGTCTATACACAGGCAATACACAATTTTAAAATGAAACTCAAAAAAAGGTTCCATTTTATACCAGACTAAAAAAATGAATAAAATGGGCATCAAGATGGCTTGGCAGGTTAGGGTGCCAGCTGCCAAGGCTGACCACCCAGGTTATCCTATGACCTCCACATGCATGATGTGGCGGTCATGTACATACATACACACACACACACACACACACACACACACACACACACACACACACACAAAATAAAAACATAATAAAAATTTAAAGGTAAATTATTTCTTATTCCAGTAATTAGCACCCTGCATAGCAAGCAAAACAGGCCTGTGCCAGTGACGTGGTGACAATCCTGGCCGGCTGCAGCTGGACCAATGAGATGAGTCAATCAGGAGGCTGGCTCGGTGTCTACGTGACTGCCTGGGTGGCTAGTTGATGACAGTTAGTTTGGTTGCCTGAAAACTCATACGGACTAAAATAGCCAGGCAATTGACCAACTGACTGACGGATAACTGACAGGCTGAATTTGATCTCCTGAGAGTGCCGGGTGAGGAACTTGATTGATGACTTGATGGTTGTGACTGGCAGGCTAGCTGGCTGGGGGGTGGCTGTCTTTTTCACACTCATGACCCCCCCCCCGAGTCTTGTCTGCCTGCCTTGAGAGTGTGTCTATTCCTTGCAGAGTTACAGATTGGCCGGTAACCCACCAGGCGACAGACAGTAGCTGCCTGTGACGATGTGACTGTTTAGCAGACAGAAAGTGACTGTGCCCTTCAGACAGGCCTGACCACTGGAAAATAGTCACGTGGCTGTCCTGCCTAGTCTACCTGGCTGGTACCTCGTTTCGCCCCCCCCCCCAACACCTTGTGGTGTGAATGGTTGTGCCTGACTGGAAACTGAGTCCAGCTGTGAGATATGATCCTAGGGACCAACTAGCCTGAATATAATAAGGCCGGCTGATTCTTAGCTTATATTAAGCTGTCCGGGTGGCTGATGCCTAGTGGCTGGCAGCTGGATGTTGACTGACTGGCTGGCTGGCTGACTGGCTGACAGATTGAGACTGACTGACTATAGTATTGACTCACAGTGTTAGTGGCTGTCCCAGAATCCGACCCTGAGACGGTGTCTGGCCTATTGATATTGGCTGGGCTTCTGACTGACCCTGGACAAGAAGAGCAGCCATGACTGAATGTCCCTGACCATGTGGCCAAGTTTGGCTGTCACGCAGCGGCCAAGTGCTCGCCTGGCTGGGTATGCTAATGAGCAGACTGGTTGATGTTGGCCAGGCAACTGGCTAGCTGGTTGTGACTCACAGTGCAAGCGGCTGAGCCTTGCTGTGTGGGTCTGGCTACGTGTCAGAGTCCGACTGTGAGACAATGGCGGGCTGACTGACTTCCCTGGCTGGCTGGCTGGCTGCTTCTATGTTGGCTAGGAAACACAGCCCCTACCCTTCCCAGAACCATTAGAGAACTGAGTGGGAGCTGGCCCAGTCTGACGGGACAGAGTGGCTTCTGTGGAAGGAAGAGGGAGGCAGGAGCTGCCAGGGGGAGAAGAGGAACTGGACCAGCCCTGGAAAGTTCTCTGCATCACCCTTGTAGGGGCCAGGTCACTGGCACACATTCTCTTAGCTATGTTTTTGACTCGGGTCTTACAAGGCCTCTGTTTGGAGGTAATGTGGGGAGGGTATGCGGGGGAGCCTATAAAAACATCGAGCCAATAACTCACTGACAAGACTCCAATTATAGGGGTTTGGGGTGTTGGGGTGGGAGTAGGCACAGCCCCACCGACTGCCATTTATGGGGCTTGGATTAGAGCCAAACACTGCTCTAGAAAATCCAGGCCTTGTACAAGCAAGGCTGGGAAAATTTTAGGGCAATGCAATGTGTCCGACAGCCACACCTTTGTTACCTACGCCATTTTTCAGCTGAGGAAGCAGGCCGTTGTAGCCCTTGTAGGCCCAGGGCACTGTCTCAAACCCAGGTCATCTGGGGCTGGGCCGACCCTCTGGATCCCTGACAAGGGTCGGCTCCAGCCCTCTCCTCACCCCTGCAAACGTGGACAGTGGGCCTCCAAGAGAGTCACACACCTCAAGGACGTCGCTCCACTTCTCAACCCTCCTCAGGCTCCTCTTTGAAAGGTTTGATGTTGAGATGCTCCTGGCAGAACTCAGAGTGCACAGGGCCTCTTCCTTACTGAATGTGTGCCTCAGTTTCCTCTCCCACAAAAGAAACCTCAGTCCCTGCACTTCTTCTCTGAGCCCGTGGTGAGAGAAAAAAACACGCCCAGATGCGTAACTTTCCCCTTTGTCCTGGCAGAGTACCTAGTAACAGCTTAAGAGAGAAGGTTCCTTGTGGCTCCTGGTTCAGATGATAGATCCCTTCACGGTAGGGAGCGAATGGCCATAGGATGGTTAAGTGGCTCCTTACTCTGTCTCCATTCAGGAAGAGGAGAAAGGTAAACATTAGTAGACTGTTGCCTCCTCCTTTCTCTTTTTTAACTCAGTCCATAGCGTGGGCCACCCACATTTGGGGTGGGTCTTCCTCAGTTAAACCTCCCTAGAAATACCCAGTGGTGTATCGTCTAAGTGATTCCAAACCCTGTCATGTTGACAGAGAGAATTAACTATGGACACCAGAGAAAGCTTCAGTTCAATGCCTGGCCCAGGAAGCCATTACAATGACTTCATTACAGTGACTGTTAAGACTTATCCCTCAGGAGGTCCCTTGGGGTTAATTCCTATGCAAATATCTCTGAGAAGCCATGACTTCTGTCCTCCAAGAGGGGACATTTATAAACCAGTGTGGTACACATACCAGTAATTCCAGCACTCAAAAGGCAGGAAGAGGAGGATCAGGTCAAGGTCATCCCTGACAACATAGTGAGTTCACAAATTCAAAGCCAGCTCGGAATCCAAGAGACTGTCTGAAAAGCAAGATACCAAACCAATCAGAGGCACAGGGGTGAGTGGACATTTAGACAGGGAGAAGACTATGTGAAGTTACAGGGACAAGCTATCCATCTGTGCCACAGAAGACTGGCCAGGGACAGCACCCTCCCAGTAGCTTCTTGGGACTCAATCCTTCTGTCAGTCTCTGGCATGAGGGACAATGGATGACAGCTGTGGTTTTTTAATCGCCCAGGTTTCACAGCGGTCCTAGTTCCCAAAGACAGTGGAAGGTGGAGACTCTTCAACCTCACACAGGTCAAATGAGACTGGCCTGAGGCTTCTTGGGCCCCAGAGGGCAGGTGGCTGTTCTCACTGCCTCACAGGTTCTCAGAGCCCTGTCCACCAGGGACTTCGTTCTAAGGATGGCTGAGGTCAAACAGATCAAATGTGAATTCAATTATGGCTTGGAGAGCATGTGAGGTCACAGGCGAAGACAAGGCCAGGACCTCGCTGGTGCAGCTGCCTCCACAGCCGAGGAGCACAAGGCGTAGCCTTGTGTCAAGAGGAGAAAAGTAGAGATGGGGCCAGAGATGGTGACTCCTGCTTGTAACAACAGCACTAGGAAGGCTGAGGCAGGAGCATCACGCTAGTGTGAGGATAGCAGAGGCCACAGAGTAAGTTTGAGCAAAACTGGAGTTACACGGTGAGTTGGAAGCCAGGCTGAACTACATAGCGACTGGCTAGGACCGTGTGGGTGCCTAGTGTTAGGCTAGCTAAGAATACAGCATGATTTCCAAGTCAGCTTGGGCTATATAGTATGAGACCCAGTAGAGTATCTACGTGGCTGTCCTCCCATACCAGACCACATGTGGCAAACACAGCTCTGTACAGCACATGGGAACTGAGGCGACCATGAATCTGTTCACTATTAAAACTGTCCTAGCTTCCCCCCTCCATTTAGCTGAGAAAGCTCATGTTACACCAAAAGGTTAATTACCCCCGACTTCCAAAGGTTCTCTGTTGCAAGCTTCGCATCCATTTTCTGCAGGAGGATGCGTGAATTCCACATTTTAAGGGTGTAGGCTTAGCAAAATTGCTCTCGGGTTCTGACAGATCCCAGATGTAGCCACCACCCAGATAGGCCATGCGACTGAGTCTACCCAGACACCACTTCAAACCAACTCAAGCATCTAGAGTGTGGGCTTGGTATTCCGTACCATGTATGCGTGTGCATGTGCGTGTGCGTGTGTGTGCGAGCGTGCACGCGTGCCCGTGTGTGCGTGCGTGTCTGTGTGTATGTGCATGCACACCAGAGAGAGGACAGCCTCTACTGTTTTTCCTCAACAGCTATCCACTTCTTTTTTGTTTTTGATAAGGTCTCATTGTCTTGCACAGCACCTCATCAAATAGGCTATGCTGGCTGGCTAGCAACACTCCTCCCACAGGGAAGCTCCGGTCTCTGCCTTCCCAGCACTGGGATTGCAAATGTGTGCCACGACACATAGCATTCTTCATTAGTCTTTCTGCACTTCATTTCCAGTGTGTTCACTGCAAATGTATGGATGGTAACCTTGATTTGTGTGCACTGTTCTTCTACTGTGCACTCTCTCTGAACTCGTTCTCATGTTCGTTTGTGTAACAGGGCTGGTTTTGGGGTTTTTTTTGTTGTTGTTGATTTTGTTTTTTCAAGAGTGCTCTGGACTTTGGATGTAAAAGATGATGTCATGCGTAAGGACAGACAATTTTACTTCTTCCTTTCTAATCTGGATGCCATTTATTGCAGCTTCTTACCTAACTCCTGGCAGGACTCCCAGTAGAGATGAAGTTGTGAAAACAGACATCCTTGTTGCAGGGATCCTGAGTCTTACACCCTGGGGTGATGTTCCCTATACATTTTCACACGGACACCCTTTGTCATGTTGTAAAAGTTCCTTACCGTGTCTAGCTTGTTACCACTATCATCGGGAAAGTAAATACTAGGTTTTTTTTTTTTTTTTAAACGAAAAAAACAGACTTAATAGTTGCCAGTAAAGATGGATTTTCTGTTGTTTGTTTCATGCCTAGTGCCCACAGAGGCCTGAGAAGGGCATCGGATCCCCTAGAACTGGAGTTACAGATAACGGTTGTGAGCTGCCGTGTGGGTGCTAGGAATTGAACCATGGTCCCCTGGAAGAGCAGCCAGGGCTCTTAACTGCTGAGCCATCTCTCCAGACCCTGTTTATTTTTAAAGTAAAAAGCAGCAAAAGAAAACCACAGGCCAGGAGAGAAGGAAAGGGAAAAACAGAAAATATTTGAAGCTGGAAAATAGATGGATGGCCCACCACCTTGAGAATGCCAAATTCCAAGCCAGGTTGCAAAATAAAAAAACCAACCAAAATCTCCATACGGCCAGGGACTTGTGGATTTGTGAATCTTGTAATTCTGGAAAGAGAGGAGAAAGCCAGAGAGAATTGATTAAAATCATTAAACAGATCATTTTCAGATCTGATTCTTGGGCTTGTGCCTCCCCTATAGCCCTCCTGGCAACAAGAGTTGGAAACTCACTGTTTGTTACTAAAAACGCATATGTCAATGTAAGGTGCATCTACCCGTGTGCTGAGCTGGCCGGATGAGAGCCAGGGTGCCTAGCACATTCTTGTGCTTGGTCAGAAAACCCAGTGGACCTCGCTGGTCCAAGGAAGTGTATCCAGCTCAGGGAGGCCTTTTTCTAAGCCGGCTTCATTCACCTATTCTTAAGACCTAAGAATAAACACGAACAAAAGCAACTTGAGGAAGGGAAGGCTCGTTTTGTGGCTCATGGCTTGGGAAGTCCATCCTGGTGGAGGAGTCGTGATGGCAGGAGCCTGAGGCAGCTGGTCACGTGCATCAGCTGCCAGGAAGCGGAAGCAGAGGGATACCTTTTGTGTTCATCCAAGATTGCAGACACAGGATGACAGCACCACCCAAGTACGGGGCAGATCATCCCTCCTCAGTTAAACGAATCCAGACTCTCCCTTACAGACAAGACTAGTACAGTGTTTCCATGGTGATTCTGATTTTTTTTTTCATTTCATGTGCATTGGTGTTTTGCATGTATGTCTGTGTGAGGGTGTCAGATCCTCTGGAACTAGGCTTACAGACAGTTGCAAGCTGCCATATGGGTGCTGGGGATTGAACCCAGGACCCCGTACTCTTAACCATCTTTCCAGTCTCGATAATTCTAAATCTTAGCAGGTTGACAATCAAGATTAACTAACACCATACCCATGGAGAATCTGTAAAACAGGCCAGACCGTCAAAGAGTTCCGCCTGGGAACCTTTTCCACCAGGTCAGAGGAACAACTGTAAGGGAAAGTCATCACACCACAGATGGCAGTCATGGCCCGCCACTCCTCCACAGGACTTGCTTTGTTTTGTAGACAGGGATTCACATAGCCCAGACTGGCCTAGAACTTAGTCTACAGTTGAGGCTGGCCTTGAACTCCTGATCCTCATGCTTCCAACTCCCAAGTACTGGGATTACTGGAACACACCAGCACTCCTGGTTCTAAGGGACAACCTTCTACATGACTGGACTGACTCTATCCACATAAAGAGGTCCCTGCTCATTGTTTCTCCCTCATTGTCCCACAGTGCTCTCCAGTAACTCCCAAAAGTTCCTGGCCTGTTCCTTATGGCTACGTAAGTCAGTCATGAGGCCCTTCTTTGAATGTGAGTTTGCTATGGCGTTCCTGTCCATAAGCATGAAATTAAAATGGATTTTCCTTTGTTAGACTGGCTATCGAGTTTGTTTTCTGAACTCACTCCATGATCAAGGGAAGAAAGGAAGATTTTTCTTCTCCCCGACTTTGTGGGTTAGCAAATTTTTGTTTGTTTGTTTTTCTAGATAGGGCTTCTCTGTGTAGCCGTGACTGACCTGGAACTTGCTCTGTAGATCAGGCTGGCCTTATGTCCTCCCAAGTGCTGGGACTAAAGGCGAGCAATACCTGAGATAAAGCAAGTCCCACTGGGCCACCTGGCTTGGGCAAGCGTGATCGATGATGGGCCCCCCCCCCCCCAAGCCTAAGGTGTCTTTCCTGCAGCAGTCTTCAGAAGTTAGGTCAGGAGGGAGGGCAGGGGGTTTTCACAGGCACTGAGGTGGATGGTCATGGCCTACTGCTTGCTTCTCATGTGCTGTCAGAAGAAAGGCGTGTAGAGTGGGGCTAGGACTCACTTAAGCTGCAGTGCAACCAAAATGAGAGCATCCAGGGGGCCTTGTTGACAACTAAGGCGGTCATTAGCATATTCTGAAGCTCTGCCAGGAGGCAGGAATTCTTCAGGTCATAATGCCTGACCGCCCCACAGAGCAAGGATAATGGAGGCAGCATGCTTTTCTCCAAACAACAGAAGTAGATTGTATCTAGTACTTGGGCTCCACAAGTTTGCCCCTGCTGTTTACTAAAGCCTTCCCCAGCATCATATTAATTGGTGTTTTTTTTATTTTTTTATATTTTTATTTTTTAAGGATGAAGAAAGGGGAATGGTTCTCTTCCTCAGTAGTACTTCTCAGAGTTTTTGCTATTCAAGCAGCTAACAAAATCTGACTGGTGGGCTGGGAGGTGGCATGCTTGGTTGGTATAGTGCTTGCCTAGCATGCATGAAGCCCTAGGCTCAGTCCTCAGGATTCCTGTGGGTTAAACTTCCAGGGTTCATGTTGGTGAGTACTTAGATTGCTAATTCCCCCTCTTAAAAATTAAATGTGTGTGGGAGGGTTGTTTGGGGGGGGGGTGTAACAGAGTAGAGTGATGTTTACTCCCAAGAATGAAATGATATCACCTGCAAGAAAATGGATGGAAATTGTGTTAAGCAATATAAACTGTACCCAGAAAGACAATCAGTTCTCTCATGTGAAGTGAAATATGTTAAATTTGTGGAATGTAGGTTGTGTGTGTATAAACATGTATGTGTGTGTGTGTGTATTTGTATATATGACATGAGAGTAGAAGAGGGACTGGGTCTTAGTGCAGGAGCTCTTCAAACAGAAACACAACCTGGTGACATCAGAGGCCAGGGGTCATGGAGGTTGAGGCAGACAGAAAATGAGAGTCCAAGAATAAAGTACTATAAAATGCTGTCCTTTATAGCAGACTGAGCTGTTGCAATCACAAAAACACAGCTGCAGTGACCACCTGAACAGGAAAAGGGGTGGGGGTGGCTAATAGGGCAGAAGGGGTAAGCAGGAATGGGAGGGGATAAAAGCGGAGGGGGTACCACAACAGACTATATACAAGAAACTTCCAAAAACGCCACACTGGGTACAACACTGTAGCCACAGAAATACAGCAGCTGTCTAAGCCATCTCTGGATTCCATTTATTTATTTATACATGGCCTTTAACCAAAGGCTCCTGCCTCTGGGCCAGGAAAAATAGTACCAACTAAAAAACACAATAAACCAATCATAAAATAACTCTTCTATCAGTGAGGTTATCAGTGAACATGAGAATGCAAATTCAGGAAAAGAAATCCCCAGGTTAACAGCCACTTCTCAAGGCATCAGCTACTGACCTGGCAAACAACCAAGGCCAGAGTGCATGTTCCCTCTGCCTTAGCAAGGACACGCCTGTGAGGCTGACTTGCCCAAGATCACCCCATCTCTGCAAGTGAGTCTCTCTCAGCTCCATTTACTCCACAAGGGTATCCTTCACTTCCAGGAATGACATCCAGTGACCTGGCCTGTGATTTGTGACTGAGACTGACAGAACTGAGGTGACACAGCCTGCGTAGGTCCTGGTGAGGACTACATCTTAGCACTCAGGACTAAAAGATCCTTGGGTCAGGAGTCTGCGGCTGTTCCACTCAGTCCTGGCAGTACTAGGAATCTTCCAATCTGGCTCTGTTCTACAGGGAGCCTGGTTCCTGGGTAGTTTCTTCTTGAATCTGCCAAGTCTCTTGGCTGGCCCCCTTGGATTCCTAGCTTCAGTGACTCAAAAATGTTGGCTCAAAAGTTTTAAGTGAGTTCTATCCAGGTTGGGAATTACAAACGGGTATATGGGCATGGGTTTTCAATGTCTTGTGTTCTTGATTCAACTTTTAAAAAAAAAAAAAAGATTGACTATCAGTGAGAAGCTGGAGCAGCCTGTGTGACTGCCTGCAGGTCTGGGTCAAAGGCACCTGTATAGCTGGGTTTAATAGTGCAGGCCCGAAGCTAGAAGCCAAGGTAGAACCAAGGTTCAAATCTTGCCTGGGAAACTTGGGGAAGTCATCTCAAAAGTTAGTAGAGCTTGCCAGGTATGTGCAAGGCCCCGTTTATGTTCAACCCCAAACACAGGACTATGAAAGCAGCTGCACAGTAGGCCTTCCTCAAGTCCTTTCCACCTCCCCTTGTGTTCATGTCCAGCAACCTGTGAATGTAGGATCAAAACTAAAGACCAAGGGCCCTGATGCCTTGGAGAGCCACCCAGACTCCCCAGCCGCACTGGATTCATTAATGGCAGGCAGCTCGCATACCTTTCACTACACCATCTGCCTAGGCTGCACAGTGGTTTGTATTCCCAGGTATGGCCTACTGTCTTTTTTAGAAAAATCAGAGTCTTCCCCATCCCACTGGGCAGTCAGAGGCAGTGACTTCCCTGGTGACTAACACAGTACTTGGCTGAAGTTACCAGCCTACTCCAGAAAGGCTCTGCATCTGACTTGCTTTCATTCCCAAGGGACAAGAGGCTTCTCCTGCTCCAGGCACAAGTTGGCTGCTCAGGCAGTGCTTGTGACTTTCAACACCATTCTGGCCTCGCACATTTCCCTCGGCAAGTGACTCTTACCACACCGTGCTCAACTGGCAAGCAGTTCTCAGGTCCTTGGTGTCCAGGAAAGCTTGGTTGAGCAGCAGCTTCAGCCTCTCAGGTCACGAGGTCAGTGATATACTCTTCCTGATGCCCAGCGCTCAAACATAGTACATGAGAGTCCATTCACCCAAGAGTTCCCCCACCAAGGGCCTGCAAAGTTACCACAAAAAGCACAGGAGAACAGGATACTTCGACACCTGAGTCTTGGAGCAAACATCAGCTACGCTACCCGACGCCATGCCCCAAGATCTTCCCAACTATTTCAGAAGAGCCAAACAGTGATGGAAATGCAGACAGGAACCTTTGGGCAAGCGTTCTCTTCAACAAGGCAAGATTTCCTCCAAATGCACTCTTCCCCCTTCAGTGCCAGCTCAAAGCATAGAACCAGACAGAGTCCCTCAGGATGAATTCTCAAGGCAGGCAGGCCACAAGCAGCAGCAGGTTAAAAGCCAGCCTCGCAGCTGGGGCTTGTGGGCTAGACATGCTGTTTCACTCCTCTGGGCACAGCAGGCTTAGTGAGCTGTCCAGACCCAGGGCTGTCTGAGGGCTTTCAAACACTTGAAGACTTCTCCAGTTCCTTCTTCAGATCATCACAGCCTATCTTAAGGGAGCACAGACACAATTGCTTTCTTCCAAATTCTGATTCTTTAGCTCAATTCTTTCTTGTACCATGTGACACTCAAAATAACTTTAGCTGTGGTAACTGGAATACTGAAGCAAATATGAGCTCTCTTTTCTGTTGGAAGCATCCCATAAGTATGGGGGGAGGCAGGAAGAAACTAGGCTTTTCTAAGAGCAAATGCCTATGGAACAAGAATAATCATCTCCGATGTAAATTTTACTATTTTATTTGTGAAAAAACTACAAGCAGAATTCATAAATAGACATTTCTATTTAAAGCAGGAAAATGATAAAGTGGCTTCTAATAACATAGTCGTGCACATGCCAATAACAGGAATATATTAACATCTTTTATTTGCTAGACAAAGAGCAGTGTCCAATATAAATTTCCCCCAAAACATTTAAGACCTGTGAATTTCTGACCAGTTCACAAAACCACCGACACTTTAGCATGAAGAGAAAACAAACCTAACAGACTGTCAGCTCTAAGACGGACGGAGCAGAAACTTCCAAAGCGTTATACAAGCCATCTTTCTGGGCAAATGGAAAATAGAGCTCGTATAAGACATTAACAAAAGTTCACAAGGGAAGATTATGTTCTGACATACTTAACAAGCATTCGCTATCTGTCTCCAACAAACAAAGCTAAGGAAATAATGTAACCATCTTTACACAGTAAATTAAGGTTACAAGTCATACACAAGAACAGAACTGCTTGCGCGTTAGAAACTGTTCAGCTCCATTGTCACACTCTAAATGTTGGCTCTTAAACCATTTTCGGTAACATACAAGCAAAGGTTATTATATATTCAGCAATTAATAAATTCTCAATAATTTAAGATACGGCAGCTTAAAAATGTAGACTGAGAATGGTCGTAATAAGGCAGGCGAGACATCTTAGTGGAGCTAAACTCACAGAAGCGTCTGCCAATGTTTTGAAGTATCCAGATCCAAACGGAAAGGTTTTGATTAAAATATTCTTGTGGGTGTCAAGATGTCTTCCCCCCCCCTCCCAACTGCATGACTTGGGCAGAGCATATCAGCTTGGCTCTGTGTGTGCACACGAGTGTGAAAGATTATGTACTAAACAAACGGGAAACTTGCAAGCCTTAACACTGTGCTTTTTGTTTTCATCTGCTTTCTGTGCCACTGAATACCAAGTATTTCTGGTCCTCTTAATGTCTTTGTAAGCTACACTAGTGTTTTTACCTACTGAGTACTATAGTAGGGCAAACTGTAAATGCAGGAAGCTAATAGGAATTCCATTTCCAGAATGCATGCCTGAGGATGTCATCCTGTAGCACCTATCAGCTCTCTGTCCTGATGCGGCCCTTGACAGCTGAGACAGGGCAGCCAGGAACATCTGATTGCTTAGACTCCACCACTGCAGCTTCTACCTCAAGGCAAGTTTACTCCACTCGTTCTGAAGTGGTCCTTCCTTCCCATCACCTCTCCTTATTCTTTAATTTATCATGGAGGCAAAACTGAAAAACCAAGACACCGGCAATGAATGAATTAGTAGCCTATGAGGAGCTGGTAAATCAGCCTTTTCCACTAATCTAGGGGATCCAATCACTTTACATGAAACTCATTTTGAAAAAGTACACAGTGTTTCTGAACAAAGTGCATACCAACACTTATTGGTTCAAAGAGCAGTGCAATCCACATGAATTTGGTGGCATTTAATTTTTTAAAAAGTTAATTAAAAAACTTAGCAATTCCTTACACCTCTGGAAAATAAATATGGCTGACTAATTAACCCTCCCTGAGACCCTTAATAAAAGGAATATTAAAACTTTAGAAGGAATGTCTTTGCAATACCCCACTAATATTAAAATGTGGATTTAAAATTCATAGTCAAATCACTATGTATTATATATTCTGATGCTTACAGAAAGCACCTGATTTCCTTTGGTTCATTAATAAATACTTTAAAAAGGTATTTAAAAAGGTAAGTACAGCTTGCATCCCAGACACAAGCACTGTTTTAAAAAGAGGGGAGCATTGTCCATGCGTTGAGAACAGGAGCCCATTGACAAATAGCACTGCCTTTGCGGACAGACTCCGGCGCATCAAATGACTGGTTTTAATGTAAATGTGAATGGAACCATTCCTGTTGGCTACTCAATTCAAGCTGTTAATATGTTCTTAACTTGTTGCCTCCACAGATAGAAATTCTTTTATTAAGAAAACCTGGTTCTTTTAACACCAAGATGTGGTGTTTTCCTTACACGCTCTCCTATGAGTCCTTGAGTGTGATAAACTAAAGGAAGGTTAACACCACGTTCTCATGCTTAAGATGACTTAAGCACTACAAACTCAGTGGCTATGAAGGTAAAGTCAGATAGAAGAGATACCCTGAATCTAAGAGCAAAGCAGAGTCACCCAGACTTGGGGTGAGATGGGGTGATAAACTGTTGTCAGTGGTCTTTGATTATCTCCCAACCCCAAAATGGTAAAAATGGAAAGAAACGTCCAGGGTTCAGTCAACAAAGAGCACCATTCGTTAACTTTCCTGGGAAGTTGAGCTCTCCCTGTAGCTCACCAGTGCAACCCTGCAATCCTTTTCCCACACAAGGAACTGAGAAATGACTCCAGAGACTGGAAGATCTCTGTGTCAGGTCTGGATGTGTGGTGGACTACCTTGTTTATTAACTGAACCATAGTAGGTTCTAAGAAGACTGACGACCACATTGGTAGGTGAGGGTTTGGAGGTTGGAGGTAGGGGGAGAAGCAAACAGGTCATGATCACAAAATCCACCACTGCAACATCAGAGTAGACCCGGGACTGCTTCCCCAGGCGGTGTGGGTTAAAAATGCAGTACTGCAACCCTAGAACTAAGACAGCTGCTAGGTACACCTCAGGCATGAGCAGAGGTCTGGGAAAAGGCCGGAATTCGAGATACAGAACACCATATTTTCATGAGTGCTTAATAAAAACAGCAATGTTAACATGTAACCATAATTTACACGAATACTTGGCATTCTGGAGCTAGTCTTGTTACTTCCGAATGGTCAAAGCCCTCCAACTGAACCACTTGCCATTTGTCAATTAGCCCATTGCAAATGCAGGCTATCTGGAGCAGTCTTTAAATTTGAGATCACATTGTTTAAAAAATATATTTTTTATATTATCCAGTACTCTTAAAAGACAGATGAGAGAGTCAAGTTCCCACGCAGGTTGGAACATACTTCATGTAAGACTGATTTTAATTATATTTCAGCACTTTCATAGAAGGGACTGTCCCAGATCTGTGTCAACTGTTCAATGTTGTATTCACTTCACAGTGTATCAAGCACCAGCGTTGCCATGGATTGGTTTCAAATAACCCTTTATATATAATTTTATATTTATATATATAGTTATATCAAAACTGATAGTACAGAGTATAGCTGGAAGAAAGAACTAAATTTAAGCGGATATGCTGACAGGATGGAGTCTGTGAACACAATAAATAAAAGTTCCCTCCCCCCTCCCAACCCCCATCAACAAAACAGAAAACAAAACCAGTTGTAATGTACATGGAAAATTGTGCACAGCAGATTTTTTTATATATAAAAAGTAGATTCAGGAGCACATCCAATTATAAATGATTGTTAGGAAAATCATATAAAACAATGGAATACATAAAAGTGTCAAGAGTAACTGTCAGGGTACGAAGTTCCTTGGTAGCCAGATGCCCACGCAAGCAGAACCTCTCCTGGTAGCATCACTACAAGGTCGTCCACAGAAGACTCTCCAGGGTGCAAGCAGCATGGGCAGGTGGACGGTTTGAATCTCATACCCTGATTCATAGTTTCACAATTCCGTGTGCAATTTCAGAAAGATTCATCATTTACTGCTGACATGTCGCCCTTTGGCGTGGAGGAGCGGGAGGAGCCTTTGTCTGTACTCTCTGAGCCCGAGCTGCTCTGGTTCTGCTGTTCTGACCCTGCACTGGAGGTCACTGTGGAGGAGGATGTAGAGGAGGAGCGAGTCTTTTCCTTAAAGTCTGTGATAATGACGGTGACGTTGCCCACAGTTACTGCCAACTGCTGTGCAGTGCTCCTGTCCACATTCTTCAGCCGGGGCCTGCAATGTGTCAAGGGAAGCATTTAAGAAGTGACAACATCAACATATGCCTTCCTAGTCCTGTGCCCACAGACTTAAAGCTGCCCATTAACTGTGCTGACCATGTTTAGCAGTAAGAGAAATGATCATCAGCTAGCAGAACTTTTGACCGTGGGTCAAAATCACTTCAAGATGATCTTAATAGGTCAGCAGCTTTACCTCTAGCTCCGCCTTCCACTTTCCTCAATCTAAAATTTCTAAGTATCTCTCTAAGTATGCAGTAACCCTCCCTGGTCTTCTAACTTAGTATTTCCCTCCAGTTTCATTGTACCTTGAGGTGTGGTTCGTTTCGCTGGTCTTTGTTGTGGCATTAGCAGACTGTATGCTGTTAGCTTCACTAGGAGGATCTTTCAGAATATCAGACTTTGGTCTAAGGGGCAAAGCAAAGACCCAGAAAAATAAAAATAAATCCATCATTTAAAATGCATTTAAAATTCAAGTGCAAAAAATAATACATTGTTTGTAGTACCCAGAAACTTACTTTGTTTTCTTGTTGGTGTTTTTCTTGGTGACACTGGGGCTAATGTCCTTGTCTTTCTCTGGCTTTTCTTTGTCAGGCTTTTCAACCTTCTCCTTCTTCTCCTTCTTAGGGGGAGGTGGAGTGGCATACTGCTGTGCCACCTGCTGTGCCACCAGCTGAGAATTGATGCGAGGTTTCCTACAACATTCAACACAAGATAGAGCATTAACCACTGTGTGAGTACTTTAATGACTGTATTATGGCAACTGTCCAATATTCCACAGTCTCAATGTTGTATCTTCAAAGGGAGGTATATGCGCTTATGGTACACAAGCACACACTCCTACGCAACTATCTAATATAATAAGTTTATAGGAGTGCTAAAAATGCTTATTTTGAGCTGTCACAATTATACTGACAGCTTTCAAATACGCCCACTGCAGAGGGCTAATCTCGTTTTATTAAATGGACACTGGTAATCCCTTGAAAAGAGAATGAAATTAGAAGTGTGACATTCACTCCTCAATCTAATTATTCTAACTGGCCTGCTCCCTCCCCTGCAGCTGTGATTGGCATGGACAACGATGAAGTCACTGAAAAGGAAAAAGAAAAAGAGAAAACCTCAGACAAGTGATACATTGACTGTGCTGTAACAGTTATGTCTACACCAATCCCCAGCTGACACGGGCTCTCTCACAGCTATTGTGCATAGCTTCTAAGTGGTGCCAAACACTTTCACAATGCAGCACCATTCACAGATCCAAACTTGGAGAAAAGAATGCTAGCCAATGTGTCTACACATAGCAGCTTTTCTTCTGCAGCCATATAACAGATAAGTTATGTAGTCCCAAATATTATTACAACGCATGGGAATACTGAGGGAGAGGGGAGGATGTGTGGAGAGAATAGGTTGTGTTCAGGTAGAAGTGGCTGGGATGAAATGTTACTATTTCTGACCACTGTTAAGAAGAAACTGCAAGTTTGGATGCCTGTAATATTCAAGGAGAATTCATGTTCCAAACACCAAATGGCATTCAAATTAATGCACAATATGCCCAAACTGATCAAAGAAAGGTTCCAAGCAGAGGAAGGACCTGGAACAGCACAGTCAGGACATTCTGAGTATTAAGCAAAGGCACCCAAGGGGGCCTCAAGCTAGAACTTCAGTCAAGTTTTGTGGTGTCATTTTCTAGGCTACGCTTTACACGACAATGCCAAGTAAAAAGCAAATAAATAACTACTGCATGTGAAGGCAAAGGGGGTGGGGTGGATATGTACCTATGCTCTCCACTTGGACTTTTAAGCCAGGCACTCCCACAGATCAAGGCTGCGGGAAAGATGAAGAATCTGCAGGCTGTCTGTCAGTAATGGCAGTGGTGATAAGAGCCCAGGTGAGAATAGGGTTGCATGCAGAAGTTGAAGAATCAGAACAAATGTTAGTATCATGGAGATCAGAAATGGTAACTGTTTTGGTACAAGCCATGTGCACTAATGTAGTCTTACAGAAGGAGATGAATAGAGACAGAAAAGGGGAGCTCCTGAACCTTCAACCTGGGAAGGCCAGCACAACCTCCAGCTACCTACTGTATGTAACTCCCTGGCTTCTCCAGGACACATGACTCTAAACAAGGTCAGCTTGCTGAACTACTCACAAGCTTTGGTCAACAGGTAAGATGTCTAAATACTTGAGCCAATGTTGGGCAATGAACGAACAGATCAGCAAATATGCTCAGGCGACAAGCTTGATTACGGACAGGACAAAATCCATATATACAGAGAATAAATGATGGTCCATCCATCCTAGCATAGACACAACAGTGGGTGGGCAGGTAGTGTGGTGTGCTGTATTATACAAGTCAAAAGGAATTAAGACTAGTTAGCATCACACTGGATTATTAACTATGAAAATTGATCCAGCTTCTAAAAGCACTATTTGAAAATTAGAATTGCTGTGTTCTAAATATGTGTATGGCTCTATAATCTAATTGACAGTTACCATATAAGCAACCCACCACATTCTATCCTACTCCAGTGACAATTTACTACTTTCAACTAATACTTGCTACAAACTAGCCACTCCACCTCCACATCATGCGCCCCCACCTCCAGCATTTCTGGTGTTAAGAGAGCAATTTCCTGACCTAGGTAAAGTGAAAGCCTAGAATGTTCTCTCATATTAAGGTATCTCTATGGGAAGCACTAATTCTTTTCCCCCTGATCCCACAGACATGTATATGCTCAACCTGAATACACCAAAGCACTTATTTGCAGCTAATTTTTCCTATAGACTTTTCTTTATATAAAGCAAATATTTTTCTTTGCAAAAGTGCCTGGTTATACTGAACTAAATAACTGATCTTTGAATTGGTTTATGTAAAAGAATTTAAATTCTAAGTTGTGAACAGTAAAGACATTTCAGGGTGATTCTTGCATTTGTCTGAAGCAATGTGATAAGCTAGTTGTCCACCCCTGCAGCAGCACCCACCACACCAGAATGGCCCTGGCTCTTAGCCAGTACAACTTTCCTGTTGATTTAATTCTGATCCTTGACCCACTGTACCTTAAATACCAAGGAATCTGTATGACTCATGACCTCATATTAAAACCAGCTACCTTCACACAAGGGTAATTAAAAACCTTCACCATATTTTGACTGTAGCCATGCCTTGTAGGGCTTCACTAATTTCTTTGCTTTTCCCCTTTTCTGTAGTTCCCTTTGCAATTAAATAGCAGTTGTTTCTCCCAAAAATCCTTTTCATTCAATCCTTCAAATTCTTTGGCTTCCTGAATGGGCAAGCCTCAAGAAGTTGTATTTCCATTCTAGGCTATTCTTTCCCACCAGTACATGCCAGACTCAAGAAAGTCACTGGTCTCTGTTAAATCTGCCTCCCACTACTAAATTAACTCTTTTCTTGACAGGCAATGGTGGTGCAGACCTTTATTCCCAGCACTTGGAAGGCTGAGGCAGGCAGATCTCTGAGTGAGTTCTATAACAGCTAAGGTACACAGAGAAACTATGTCACAGAAAGTCAAGAAATACAACCAAACTATAAAGCCCTTTTCTAACAGATATTTTTCCTGCTGTCTGACAGGTAATATGGGACCTGTAGTGTAAAAGAGCACAACTGGGTGTCCCAGCACTAAGGAAGCAGAGGCAGAAGGATCTCAGTGGATGAAGGCCAGCAAGTTCCAAGGACAGCCAGGGCTATATAAAGTCAACCATGTACTTTTAAAAACCCAGAGTACAGACTGGAGTTGAGACAGCTTTTGGGCTCCTCAGGATCTCTTACAGAGCCTCAATAATTACTTCAGAGCAGAGTAGTTAAGTTATCTAAGTTAATCTGGCTACAGTCATAATAAAATAAGATCAAGGGGGAGAAAGGTTCGTTTAGCTCTAGCCTCAACATATATACATATGCAGCAAAATAAAAACTGCTCTTGAAAATGCATGCAGCCAAAGCCCCACCATCTGAGCTACAGAGTGTGCTCAATACTAGGAATCAACAGGAAACTACGCACCTGCAGCAAAAAAACTAGTTCCCAACAGCAGCACCAAAGAGCCTCTCATCAACTTTCACTTGAGGATCTGGGGTTTGCAGACATTCAGTGGCTTCAAGGGAGGCCAGGCCATTGAACTTCATCTATACCACACACACCATTGTTACATACATATCAGGTACAGATGGTCAGCCACAACAGGCTCCCACACAAACTTTCTTGGCTAATTAATAAACAGTAGTAGATGAATGGTCAATTCAAAGCTGTTGTTCTGAACAATATAGAAACGTGTACTAGACTCTAAAACACTGTTTGAATACCAGAAAGTAGAACTAACTTTTCTACCACCAAAGAATTAAAATTTTAGAAAAGCTACAAGTAGTTTAAACTCTGAGAAACAAACAAAACACTAGCCAATTGATTCACTGATCCGAGGATTCCTGAGGACCAAGACCTTCTCAGGAGGGTCTAGAAGGACTAGAAGCCGTGTTAACTCTTTTCACTTTCTATCATGTCCTTTTTAGTTTACAATGGAGCATTGCCAAAGGCTGCATGGCTTGTAGCATCATTACTGACAGCCTATGTGTTATTCTGGTACTATAAACATTTTTTTCAACTTTAAATTCTGATCCGAAGCTGGGAGATAGTGGTGCACACCTTTAATTTCAGCACTCAGGAGGCAGGAGCAGGTGGATCTTTAAGTTCAGGGATAGTCTGGTCTACAGAATGAACACCAACAAAGTCAGGGTTATACAGGGAAACCCTGTCTCAACAAACAAAACCACACCAAAAAAGTAAATTTTGATATGAACATTTTCTATTGATATAACCAAGATAAGCAAAAGCTTTTGGGGTTGGGGGCCTCTAATTTTGAGGAGTGCAGAACTGCTCTGGCCAAGTATTTTATATGTAAGCATGGTGTGCCACAGGCTCGTGCCACTGCCAAAAAGGCAGCCCGAAGAACCATTCAGATGGACTTCAAAAAGGAAACATGCAAAGTAATAATTATCAGTCTAAAAACAAAGACTCCGAACTTACTAAACACTAGCACAGCTTTCCAACAGTGATTGAAATATTTCTTTCATGTATAAGAATATTTCACTTGTCTCTTCCCTGTAGTACCTGCAGTGCCAGGAAAAATTGTGGTTATGCCAATGATTTTTTTAGCAAATGTCCCATAAAGTATACTCTCTAGGTTCCCACAGCATGTCTTCAAAAGTCCTTGGCAAAATACATTTTTTAAAAAAATTGTGTTTTTGTGGTTTGTACTATGGCATGAATAGTACATGTATGGTAGTTGTCAGGACAACTTGAGGACACTAGTTATCTCCTCCCACCGTGTGGGTCTTGGGAATTGCCTTCAAGTTGTTAGGTTTGGTGGCAAAGTGTCCTTACCCACTGAGCCACCCCGCTAGCCACCTAGACCTTTCTCTGAAGATTAATAGGTTTCTTTGGCGTTTCATTCTGGTAGGAGTGGTGTCAAGGTTATGCCACTGGTTATGTTAGCCCAAGTACCCTAAAAACAGCCCAAGCTGCAACTCCAGGACAAGAGGACAGTCTCCCACCTGTCCAACCTAACAGAGGGAAGGAAGGCCTGCAGCAGCATCAAAGTCCTGTCTCAGTGTACTCCGTGGTTCTGGCTTTAGTTACATCATCTGGCCTGACTTATGTGTCCTTGGTGATGAAAACACTGACATGGAGTAAGTGGTCACTGAAGTTTTTTAGCTTAGCATTCAATATTCAATAAACACATCGAAGTGAAGTGCCCATTCTTTACGTGTAGGCATGCTTGCAGCTTTACATGTTTAGCAAACAAAACAATTTAGCCTGGTTTTACAGTCAGCTATATAACATGTTACAAATATTATACAGTAGTTGGATGTGACCTGAATCTTTTTTCTTCCAAAAGGCATGCAAAACTATATTATAAACCACAAGGACAACTCCTCTCTGTGCAAATACAGTTTCAGATGCAAATAAATTTGATAAATCAAGTTTCCCTCCAAGAAACAAGACATTAAAGCAATCCAATCTGCTGTGCAAATTACTTCATAGCTGTCAAAGACCCTATTTAAAAATCTATGTAACCATTTTGAAATTATAGTTCATTTCACTAAAATAAATACTTATAAAACACAAAGGATCTGTAATTCTTTAAACAAAGCTATTAGGCAATTTAAGGTCTAGTACTCATCCAACTATCTTTTGCAGGTGATGGTTAAATTAAATTAAGTGCTAAATTAGATTAAGGTATCTATCTTTTCAAATGTTTCCCTCAAACCTAACCCTTAAAATTACCCCAAAACTTAAGTACAAGCAAACAAAAGCTGTAAAAGGTAATTTATGATTTAATGTTCGTGCTGTAATGGTTTTTAAATCTCTGGTGATTAACACACCCTGCTACACTTGGATGCTTACAGAAGGGAATCTTAACTCCTGGACTTGACACTCTCACAACTTTGCTAAAATAAAACTCTTCACACTGCCCATCCACACAAGCCCAAACTACACTGGACTTTGTATTTTCTTCCACCATCTGTTTGCTTGCCTCAGCTTCTGAGATACCTTCTTCAAAGCTTTATACCCAAACTCAAAGACATGTGTTTCCTTATCTCTCTGGACATGTAATCGGAGGTAGGCTTTAGGAAGCTTCAATCCACCCTGGTTATCTGCTGCTTAATTGTAATTGTTTTACTTTTTCCTCTATTAAATTATGAATAGCTACTGTAAGACACTACCTACCTTTTCAATTTTGCATTATACCCCCAAATCTGCTTTGAAATAATTGTTTCCTGACAGGAGCTCAGTACTCAATACAAAAATATGTGTTTCTTCTAAAGTGGGGCAGTAGATGCTACATGAGCATGGAGCTTACCTCTGCGTTACAATGCATACTTAACGGTTTGGTCTCAGGACAGACCCCTTTAGAGACCTGTGCATCCACATCGTCTATATTGCTATCACCTCAAATATACCAACTACTTACTCAAGCACAGTTCTATCTACTTTTGCTTGCTCACAGGACCAGACAGACTTTTCAAGTGCATTATTTACTTGCACTGAGCTTGGTCTCTGAGGTTCATCAACATTGTGTGCCTGTTGTTTGCCCAATCTCCTTTGATAGACATTTTGCCTTTTCCCTGTATCAGCTAAAACGAAGAAAGCTGAAATGAGCACCAAGTACAAATCTTTGTGGACATATGTTTTCATTTCTCCTAACTAGATGTAGATGTTAAGTCTACATCCAGTTTTTTGAGAAGCTGCCAATTTTTTTTCAACATGATTATGCCATTTCACACACTCTCCAGCACAGCCTGAACACTGTTCTCCACACTGGGTACTACCCATCTTTTTCATGAGCCATATTCATATGGGTGTACAGTAGGGGTTGTTTTCCAAGTAGGGTTTGTTTTAGTTTTGGAGACATGGTCTCATGTAGCCCAGCCCAGCCCTGAACTCCTAATCTTGTCTTCATAGGCAGCTTCAAACTGGCTTTAACAAGTAATCCTCTGATAGCTGCTGTGTTTCTGAGCACTATAGCTCTACTGGAACAGCATGGAACTTGTAAAGATCTAGATGACTAACGTTTAAAGCTGAGTGAAGAGCAACTACAATGCTACTTCTACTTTTGTTTCAATTACATCATGTACAATAGATGGAGACACAATCATGTGGAGACTGACCATGTGCAAGGTCACCTATTGCTTTTTTTCCTCCACCTCATTTTCTGACAGTCAGGCTCTCTTACTGATTTGAGTTGGCCAGCACACCCCATGAATCTTCCTGTTTCTGCTTCCTAGGACTGAGATTACAGGCATGCATGCTGAGTTGGGCTTTTTGTAAGTTAAAGTAAACCAGAAGCCTACTGAATTGCAGGCCTAGAGAATTTAAGTGAAATACAGGTATTCAGAAAACAGAGTAAAAGTTCCTTTTAAAAAGCAGAAAAAAAGGACACTTTGCTAGTTGTGGTGAGCACACTTTTAATCCCAGCACTTGGGAGGCCAGAGGCAAGCAGGATCTCTATTACGTTTGAGGCCAAGAAAGCCAGGGAAAAGACAACTAACTTGAAAGTTAAGCAGCCGTCTGCAATGAAGATGTTTGTATTTTATACAGAGATTTGCAAAACCGGTGAAATAAATGGAGACAACAACTGGCAAGACAAGATGACAAGAGATAGACAGCATTTCGGATGACTGACAACTTCCATAGAGGTTCAGGAACTTAACAATGGGTTCAAGACCTAACAATAAGATGCAAAAAAAGGACAGCATCTCCACAGTTCTACCTCATGCCCAACTGGCATGCTAGGATTACAGAAGGCAACCCATCAGCTTTAGCTCTAAGTGTTCAGGTGGGAACAATAATGGTTACTAGGAAAAACAACGTGTATGTAAGCCCTAGCCTATCAGTTTACACATAAATTATAAGAAACTACAGTCCCTCAGTCTCAGTTTCTCTGTTAAAAGAAAACGTACTTGCCCTACATTACTCAGGACTACAATACAGCTGAGAATACAGGGCTGAAACAAGTAAGCAGAAGTACCCCATGTTTTACATGTTTATTCATAAAGCACTATTATGCTTTAAAACTTTTCCTTCAAGTCCCAGACAAATGTCTAAGAGGGTTGACATCATAGAAAATATTTCAATTATGCAAAAGAGAAGCTTAATTGCCACAACATTTACTGCACACCTGTCATTCTACCACTGAGGAAGAGCTCAAACAAGACTGCCACAGCAGGCATGAGGCATTAAGGTCTGGTCTATATGGCAAGATCCAGGTTAGCTAGCTAGAGAAGAATACAAACCAAGACCTACTCTCCCAACAAAACAAAACATATGAAATGTTACATGGAAAATAATTTCTCCCTTTTTGACTATTTCAGGATGATCAGTAGTAAGGTTATTAAAGGAGTCTGCATAGCTGTCCAGCCCAGTGGGGGCCAGCACTGTCTGCACAAGACAGTAAGACACTGCTCTAAAGCGTGTCTGTCACCTGTTATGCCAGCAGCTGTCATGATTGTTGCTATTAATTTTAAGTTGTATGCACTGGTATTCGGCCTTCTTTCTTGAAGACAGTGTATTAAGCTATCTTTAAACAATACTAGGATTTAAATACAATTCTTTCAGAAGCAGATCACAGTTGTGAATTCCATTGTTCAGCCATCTCCTCAGATCCTTTCCCCTCCCTTCCCTTGCCTGATGGGGATCAAGCCCTACACCCTTTCAAAGTTACTTTGTTAGCTCTTTCAGTAATTAAAATTTTTAATTAACTATCATTAATAAACAAGTCACAATCATCTTACTTCAATGTGTATCCAGGCTCCAAAAAAATTAAAGATGACATATGATGACATATGAGATACCCAGCCTTGTTTCTCTATTATATGAAGTCTTGTCTTGTGGAAATCACAACATAATATAAAACCCTTACCTTCAAATAGCTGGGAAATATATTTTGACTGGCAGGAATGAGTGGGGGTATTAAGACTAATCATTAAAATCTTAACTTATAAGCAAGCATTGTTCACCCAACAAATTGAAGTCCCTAGCTTTTTAGGCACTAAGGGGTTTCATTCAGAAGGATCATGAAAACAGAGTAGGCAAGTTAAGAGAGATCAGTGAGCTCTGAGTAGGACTCAATGATGATGTCCAAAATGCAAAGTAAGCTTTCTAGTAAAAATTACCACCTCACCTACCCCTCCCAATAAGTGTTTTTCTTTCTATTTTCTTTCCAAGGTGAGGGTCTCACTAGGTAGCCCTAGCTGGTATAGAACTCACTATGTAGATCAGATTGGCCTCAAACTACTCACAGAGATCTGCCTCACAAATGCTGGAATTAAAAGTGTGTACCACTACTCTTGGCTTCAACCAAACTTTCTTTTGCAAAGGAATTCACCTTTCTCAGGTACTATAGATTGGCAACCCCACCACCATCCCAATGAATAAGGTTTTGGTGAAACTGAGCCAACTCTCTCAAAGACTTTAGGAACTATGGATATGTATGCTTACGAGGGAAGCAATAAGGACAGCCAGTGGTCTGACCTGAGGAGGACGGAACAAATTATCAATACTGACCCCATCAGATACTAGAGTTGCAACACACAAATAAATTGCAATCGCTTGACTGGATGGGAAGCCCAACCCTCTGGTCTCTGGGTCAACTACTAGATCCTGTCTGGAGATCCAATGATGTCCATAAGGACAAGTACCTCAAAGCATAAACAAAACTTCCTGCAGAGGTAAAAATGGATCCAGTTGATGGTGTGAAATATATCTTTAGGAGAGATTAATTAATTCAACGCAATTCTAAGAAATAAACACACTCTACAAATTTTCCAGGCTTAGCTTGGGGTTGGTAATTATAATCTGATCTACTAGCGATTCCTAGTACTGTTTGGGTGAGATGAAACACTTTAAAGCATGTCTATTTTAAAGAATGTTATAAATGTGAATACATTATGTATGGGGAGTATGCATATGTGAGTGCAGATAGATCCCTGCAGAATCCATAAGAGACATCAGATCCCCAGGAGTGGGAGTTAGACAGTTGTGATCCAGATGTGGATGCAGGGAGCCAAACGCAGTCTGCCCTCTGAACCTCATTTTAAAATCCAACAGCTTTGTTTGCAACCAATGACTCTCACTTATTTGACCCCAGAACCTCTTGCTTTACTGTTGTTTTCTCACTCAATATCAAAATTCTATATATATTGTTCTTTTATTTCTGCATGTGTGCCTGTCAAACTAACAAAGCCTGAAGATGAGCCTTTGGGGGAAAAGGCAGTTAAGGACAATGCTGCCCTAAATAGTTCAGTTTTTCTCTTTTCCTAGTCATGAGTTTCCATCAAAAGGTGCCATGATAGTAGAGTCTGGTGATATACATCTGCCCCCAGCATTCTGGAACCTGAGGCAAGAGGGTATACCTGAGTTACCTAGTGAGACTCTTGTCTCAAAAACTTTCAAATGGATCTTCCTTTAGAATGACTTGAGTGTGTGAAGACCTGTGACTTCAAAACTGAAGGCTGGTTCAACAACCTTAAGCTTTGGCGGTCTCAGCTCTCACTCAAGCAAACAACCAATGGAGCCCCCACCCCCACCCCACAAACCAACCCAACATCAAAGTCCTTGCCTAAATCGAGGAGGTGAGTGGATCCTAAGTGACCAACAGATAGTAGGCACACAACTTTGTACAGCAGCACCCCAGATGGAAGGACCCTGTTTCCAGTGGTTTCTACAATGGAGATTCTGGTTCCCCTTAGCTGATACTTTCTAATGATTATGAGAAGGCAATGTGGGAGATAGAATGGCAGAAGAAAGTAGAAGAAAAAAGGGTATAAAGCCACTGAATGTTTTTTCAGGCAACCAGAGCCAGATTCTGATGATGACTATAAGGGGGGTGGGAGGGAGAGGCAGTATGGAAAGAGCTGGCATCTTCCCACCTACTTCCCTTGTGGAGAAAGACAAAGAGTTGCCCCAAGTTTTTCCTTATGAAGAGGAATCAAGACCTTGATCACAGTCTACACCAAGATCGCCATCCAGTCCCAGTAACTCCCTTCCTTCCTAACATGGGCAGCAAGGTGACAGGGAGGCAAGGCTTCCATAAAGGCCGGGGGCTAGGGAGATAAAAACATAAAAACAAATGCTGCATTGTCAGTGGAGAAGACCAACAAGGGCTTGGGGTGTGTGTGTGTGTGTGTGTGTGTGTGTGTGTGTGTGTGTGTGTGTGTGTGTGTGTGTGTCAAGATTGTTGTGGGTGACACGAAGGGGAAGGGTTAGTCTCAGGATGCAAAGATTCAAATCCATTAACTGAAATGCTTGTGTCTTACACTAACAGTATTGATGAAGACTTGGAAGTTGAAACCAAAAAGAATATAAAAAATAAGGCATAAGTTGGAGACTCCTGGTACCCTTGATCATCATCATATCAGGATAGATATTTTTAAAATTTGAGAGTTGAATCCGCAATTAAAGCTGTTGTTGGCCAGAATGGGAGGTATTTTGGTGAACAGGTGATTTAAAAAAAAAAAAAAAAAAAGCATGTTTTTCACATATTAGACAAATCCAGGGTCTTGGATCTATTAGAACTGTATACCTAAAAGGTCACTTCTATGATCCTTACTTTAAAATCTGAGGCCAGATGTGATGGTGCACAACTGAAATTAAAGTGCTTGTGAGGCTGAAGCAAAGAACCTTAAAAGTCCCAGGCTTGTTTCATAGTAAGAGAACTTGTCCAACACTTGGGAGAACATATGAACTCTGCAAGTTCTAAGTTAAGCAAGGACACACCATAGTGGAACCCTGTCTCAAAAACAAAAACAAGCAAGCAAACAAGAAGCCAAAATACTACACTGTAGTCTTCTTTAACCTTAAGTTTTTGTTGCAATGCATTAGCTACAATCTAAAATATTAATGATAAGTTATAGAAATAATCATTTCACAAGTTTTAAGTAATGGTATGCTGTTTTGATTTGTATTACTAATTTTATTATGCCTAACCTAAAAACTTCATCCTAACTATATATACATAGAACTAAATGATAAGTTTAGTGCCATGAGTGTTTTTGGACAGATGAAGTTGCACATATCCCATAAAGAGGGTATTACATTTTGAACTCGACTTTGTTAACCCCTACTTGATTTAAAACAGGTGCTATTTTTACTGATTAGCCTAAGACTCCAGGAATGTGCCTGAAGTTATGAAGTTTATGAACTATCAAAAGGGCTCTTATTAAACATCTCAGTCATCTTGGAAACACATTCTTCCAAATGCTATGCTGTGCTGGACCTACTCATGGAAATAAATAGGAGGTAAACACATGAGTTACTGGAGAAAAACAGAAATCTACATTTATTTTCCCATCCTTGGAACACCATTATTCACTGAGCTTTGTGTTAAGCAAACAGGGAGAGAGGAATACTGTATCACAAATCAAATCTGCTATTCCTAAATTGGCTAAGGGATGTCTGTCTCTACTGGAAACCTAAACATAGAGTCCAACTATTAACTGAGACAAGAACTAAACAGAAGGTGTCATTTGTGGATCTTCCTATGTTGTTCAGGCTGGGTCTAGCAGTCACCCACTTTCATAAAACAAGAACAGGATGACTGACTAAAACTCTGTGTGTGGGAGTGAGGCAGACACATCACAAAAAGCCTTATGGGCAGGCTTTCCTGGTAAGCAACTGAGGTCTATCAAGTGTCCAAGGTCTTCAGCAACCCAATACTTTGTCCAGCCCCTACCAAGCCTTCAAATAAGCAGAAGTTGACACTGTTAGAACTTTATCAGGAGTAAGCCTAGATCCCTTACCAAGGGGGAAAAAGTGCTTATCTTACAATTACTGATTTGGGGATAATACATCAAAACATTAGAGACACAATTACAAAAGCACCTATTATTTCCAAAATGTACAATAATTATCTAACTTATACATTATGATCAAATCTACTCTAGAGAGAATAATGGTAAATCTGAGTAAACCCAGATGTGAATCCTAACGATGATGTCCCCATGTTCTAAGAAATGTGTTAAGCAATTCACTGCATTTACACAAACCTGAATGATCTGAGTACTACTACAAACCTATACTGTATAGTGGTGGTGATAGTATTATATATAGCCTAATCCTTACAGGCACATGAGGAACAGAGTAAAAGCATTAAATTCAGCACAAAGAAATGGCACAATTGGGGTCTGGGGATTTAGCTCAGTGGTAGAGCGCTTACCTAGGAAGCGCAAGGCCCTGGGTTCGGTCCCCAGCTCCGGAAAAAAAAAAAAAAAAAAAAAGGCACAATCAAGGTCTACTGAAGAGATATATGAGGCTCATGTTGGCATAACACAGTGACCTGCTTTACAGTGAATGTACAAGCTTACATGAAAACAATAAACAGTGTGTCAAACAAGATGTGTTGGCACAAACTGATAATACCAATGTCAGAGGTGGTGACAGGAGAACGAGAGGGTTGAGACCAGACTGAGACCGACTGGCAACACACACCTCAGACCTTCATTATCAAGTATACTGCATCCAGTATGGTGTGAACACTTATACAACCAGCCACACAGTAGGATTACTTACACTAGTTTTACCATACACAGTACTTTGAGTGTGGTATCTAGGATGTTACCAGGTTAAAGAGGACTGTTCCTTGATAATATCATGGGATCACCACTGAACAACTTCCCAGTAACTGACCAAAATGTCATGTGACACCTAACTTAGTAACCTAGCTAGCTCTAGTTCACATCTCTGCACAAATATTCATTAAAATGTCAGTATTAGTTACTTTTTTTCTTTAGATCAGGAAACCTTTTCTGCAGTGAACCAGGCAAAATTCTCAAATATAGCAATGACACAAAAATCAACTTAGGAGACAACTGCTACTAAATGTAAAAGCCACACATGGGTTCTTAGGCCCTACAAAGCCTGTGGCTTGTCTACTAGAATCTAGAGAATCTCTCCTACTAAAGCAGCCCTCCCCAAACTTTCCCACTTCAAAACACTAACTCAGTTGTCCTACAAGCAAATCTTAATTAAACAAAACAAAACCCAGCAATAAAACTAAGTAGAATCACTACTTTTTCAGAGAAAAGGTTTTGCCATTTATTCCAAAACTAATATTCGTTATACACCCAGCAGACCCACATAGAACAAAGGTACAATTCTGTCAAAGAAAAAGAAATGTTAATCTGTTCAATCAGAGGCAGAGGTCTGAATGCCCCCCCCCCCCCATTAAAAGTTTTATCCCTAAGGTAACTGTCAAAGGGACAGAAGCCCTCATGAAGGAGGTGAGATCTCTATCTTACTTAGGACAGTTCCAAAAAGCCAGTGAAATATTTTCTAAAGGAAACTCCAGTCTTCCTTATTTAATTTGCCTTTAAGACAGTATTCTGTCTCTGTTTCTAAAATTACAGATCCATTAATCTCGGTAGAATTCTTTCCCCCAATAAAAGCTCCCCGTTAAATGTCTTTTCTCGGTGAAAATATCACTGTGGGCACTTGAAATCAGTCTGGTGGGCCAATCAATGACCCTGAACACCCACACAGGAAAAATAACAGAATCAAGCTACATCAGCCACAAATGGAGAGGCAGGCGCTCACTGTGAAACCAGATCACCAAGCTCTCTACAAGGTCTCCTGCTTGGTGGCTGAGGAGATTTAAGGAAAACCTTATTTCCCTTTAGTGAGTCAGTCATCTGCTGGAGGTAAGGTGTCAAGCTAAAGATCCTTGTAGTTCAAAGTCATAAGTATTTCAGCCATACTTACAATCAATCTGCAAGTACGTCAGAGGATCTGTTGACATAAAACTAAAAACTGAATGAGATGTATGTCTCAAGAAAAGTCATATAATCAGAAACTTTTATTTTCACATAACTGTAGTTATTACAACTTCTTATAAAACTTTCCTATATAACACTTTAAAGTGTATTAAAAGGGATAGAATAAAGACTAAGGGTTCAAAACAGTTCAAGAAAGGAGACTTATTAAGTTTATTTCATAATTAAACTCCATTTTCTTTTCTGCAAAGGGTAAATTGGCACATGTGTGTGCACACACACACACAGAGGTCGACAGGATTCAATATTTAAAAATCATAACCAGGGTAATGAAATGGCTCAGTAAGGTGTTTGCCACTGAGCCTGACCTGAGTTTGATCCCCAGGACCTTAACTAGTGTAAGGAAAAAGGGGATTCTGCAAATTCTTCTCTGCTCTCAAAACATAAGCAATGGCACACAACCATACACCAAGTGAATAAACTATAGTAAGTCATTACTGGAAAGACAATGAGTTAGGGGTTGGCACAGGGTGGGAGATTTCAGAACATCAACAGAGATCCTTGAGGAAGAAGATTTATCTCTCCACATGCTTGAAACATGCTCTCCACATGCTTGAAACGCTCTTCATAGCCCCACCTGTTGCCTAAAGAACACGAGCTGTGCAATGGTCGAACAAGTGTACATTGGAGCCATTTTTTAGTGAATTTGGGAAAACCACTGAATATAAGACAGAATAGAAGACATTTTCCAAGAGCCTAGATATCAGAAACCAGATATGGTGGTAGATGTTCAGGTATGACCAAATATTCCCAGAGGGTGAAGAGGAGAGAGCTGTAGGGAAAACTTCCACTTTGATGATTTGGACAGCTACCATTAACACAAGTAACTAAATCTTATCCTCAAAATTCTCAACCACAGGTCACTTAATACTGCACTGGCAAGGATCAGGCAACACTGCTACAGAGACCTCAGCATAGACAATGCTTTCTGGAACGTACCCACTAAACATACTTAGGCTTCCTGCAAGGCACTCAGCAAAAACCACCGCATTCCCACAACAGTTAGAAACACAAACAATTAATGGGCAAAAAGACCAACTATCTTCTCCTATGTTTACTAGAATGCTTTTTTTAAACTGTGAGATTAACTATGTTTTGGTTTTCCCTTTCTGCCAAAAATATTCAGTCCACTCCCATATTATACAACAAAGAAAGAAGTTTCTAAGGTCTGGCCTTTTGGGAGGAGTTCAAAATCTTGCTCTGGACTCCAGGTTGGTCTGGAGCTCAGTCTACCTGTCTCAAACTCCAGGACACTGGCTTTAAAGTAGAGTGTGCTACCATGCCCAGAGAACTTTGAGTTTTGTCAAAGTCCTTAATTTTAGTGTTTTTAATTTTTAGATATAATGCCCTTGCTCTAATTCCTTAAGATTAGCTAACTTCCTTTAATGTTCACTTACTTGACTTTCTTAGAAGTTCTCGATAAATAAAAACACTACAGAAGTCTAGAGACAATCCTGAGATTCATCCGTTATTAATAAGCAAACATCAGAAAACAAACAAGTGGTCTGCCAAGCAATTTAATATTTTAAAGGTTTAGATGCTTAACTATCCTACTCAAGTCACTAAAATGGCTGCAGTAAGCATTAGTGATCATTTGGTAACAATTGATCTGAAAAAATAAACACTTCACATAAACACTGGTTATTTCCTCTCCAGGTTTCCCATTTAGCCTGCCATTTAGCCAATAGGATTTTCAACTAAGCCTAAATGCCACAATGTCATATTCATCTAATGCCATTCTTCCTCAAGTATGAAAGACATGGTTGGGGAGAGGTTAACACAGATGTGATTACTGTTCCTTTTAGCCACAGCTCCTTCTCACTTCTACCTCCAACTCCACACAGCTCCTGACAGTTCCTGATCAAAGGCTCTGTATCTTAGCTCTCGGATTTATGTGGTACTGCACATGCACTTGTAGAATTTCTATCCTGTTATAGTGTCCTTTCCATAATTCATCCATCTAGTCAATGTTCAGTGTTACTCAAGTACCAGGCAGAAGTTGGAAATACAATGGCAGATGAAAAGAGGCACATCAGGGTATTTAAGTACAAAAATACAATGGAAGTTAGCATTTCAAATAGTTGTCTGAAGAAGAAACATGACCCTGTAGGAGGGAAGAGAATCATCCAGCCCTGCTTAACAGTAAAAAGTCAGGGGTAGCTGAATGCAGAGCCTAGACACACAGGATGAGGAATGACAGGCAGAGAGCCTGATTTCCTGACACTTAAGGACTATGCATTCATCTATTGTTGAGTTCCTTATACTAACACTATAGTTGGAAATTCAAATTTTCTTTTGGGTAAATTAAATGTTTAATAGCCTTGACTAGCCAGCATAAGCACAAGCTCCTTGCTTACCCCCAACCCCCAGCTGACTTGGTAGGGCAACCACTAGATCATGAGTGATTCTCAACCATGCTTTCCCTTCCATATCTGTGGGATGCAGTATTGAACACTGCATTTCTCAGAGATGGGGAGTCTTTAAAGAACAATCATCTGCCCTCAACAACAGATACTGACTTAAGGTGCATAAGTTTGAAGATCCTTAGAAGGTAGCTCTCACTCAAAGGATTCTAACAGGGAGCTGGGAACTTCTGTAGCAAAGTCTGGTAGGGAAACCAAGTCTCAAAAACAGCCTACTGTTTCTCACACTGTTCCTGAAATACCACATATTATTCGCTATTGAGAAACCACACTTAACTTTCTTCAGACCCTTTCAAACAGTAAAACCGGGCCTGCCCTGTTGGGTTAGGAAAAGCTACCAAAAAAGTAAGCAGCCAAGAACACACCTACTCAGTGGATAGAGGCACAAAAAATCTAGCAAGATGGCAGGCCAAACGACAACGACTTCTGAAACAGCTCTTGCCATTCCCCTCAAAATACAAACAGAAAATGCAAATTACTGAATCTATATTTGCTTGCTGTGTCCTAGGCAAAATAAAACACTCGAGAATGTATTAGAAAAGGACAGCAAAGTCGCAAGAAGTTAAGAGGCGTTCATTCAAAAGTGCTCAAGGACTGGGGTCAGTGGTTAAAAGCACTGGATGATTCTCAGCACCTACAAGATTGCTCACAATGTTCTAAACTCCAGCTCCAGGGAATCTGAAGACCTCTTGGCTTCTCCAGGCACCAGGCATAGACACACACACACACACACACACACACACACACACACACACACATACATATATATGCAAGCCAAGCAAACATGTGTATCAGTAAGTATTTTTAGAGCTCTCTTCAAACTACTGTCATGGCAGTTTTAAGTGCTATAAATGAAGGGTTGGGGAGATGGCTCAGGAATACACCAACCTCACAAGCAGTAGTTCAAATGTCCCATGAACCACATGTCCCATGAATGTACTTGAAAAATGATGACAAGATGGAAAACAGAGAAAGCTCACTTGTCTGCTAGTGCCCTAGGCACAACTTTAAAGTTTGAAGTCAACAGAGGCTGTACTTCAAACAAATGGTACCTAGGGAAGAAAGCCACTCCGGGTTGTCCTCTGATCTCCACACACCCGACCACACAAGGGAACATACATACCTATACACAGGAATACTCGTCCACCCATAAACATCTTCCCACCCATAAACATCTTCCCACCCCCACACACGAATACACACACTCATCCACCCATAAACATTCACATTCCCTACCTGACATTTTCTCAGCTCTCTCCAGACCCATCTGGAATGGGTTTTGCCACCATAGAGACAGACCACTACAATTAACAGGTTAAGAAAGGTTTCTGGGGAATAAGCAGTGTCCTTTCAGCTACCCCAATGGTGAGCCTACTGCTTTAGTATCAACTTAAGTGCTTTTACACAAAAAGCTAGAGAGAAAAGCTTTTGTCACTTTCTCTTAGAGGTTAGGAGGGGAAATAAATGTACTATTTTCCACAATCTGTATGACTAGATGCCTATCACTTACTGCAATACACTAGTTGATGCAGTTATCCTTAGGTATTTATGTGGGGGACTTTGCATCAGAACTCCTCAAAATTCATAGATGTTTAAGTCCTTTTTATAGAGGACACAGAATCTATATATAATCCACATACCCTCCCCCTCCTTCAAAATCATCTCCAAATTGGACAATTGTAATACTGCATTGTTTGGGGGATAAATACTGCCTGAGTTCCCTGCAGGTGTGATTTTGCTGGATTTTCTCAATCTAACACTTAATTGAATAAAAATATGCAAACAAATCTCACAGCTGTAGATTTGTAGATTTGTTGTGTGTGACACACACACACAACAAAGTTTTCTTTAAATCTCAAGACATAAAGTAAGTTTGGAGCTGAGAAGCAATTGTGTAATAGGGTAAGCTTGGGTGTCCTTCATCCTCAAAGCAAAAGGTGTTAAGTACCTTGCCCTGGTATACAGAATGATGGAGCAAAGGCAAAGAGACCCAGAATTTCCAAGAGTAATAATACCTATTTTCAAGCATTAGACAAGATGGAAGTTTCTTTGAGCAATATTAAGCATTAGCAATGACTAGGAAGAAAAGGTTTCACTAGACTAGGGGTGTAGATCAGTAGCACCCACGCCCCAACCCCTCCAAAAGAGAAAGATCGGGAAGAGTCTCTGCATGCTTCCTTCCCAGCCATACACTTCTAAATACTGGAACACATGCAGCAGTTTACCTGTTTGCAATCATATTTTTTTTTTAAGATTTATTTATTTTGAGCTGGAGAGATGGCTCGGAGGTTAAGAGCAATGTCTACTCTTCCAGAGGACCTGAGTTCAATTCCCAGCATACACAGAGTGGCTCACCACCTTCTGTAACGGGATCTGGTGCCCTCTTCTGGCCTGCAGACATACATGCAGGCAGAATGCTGTATATGTAATAAATAAATCTTTTTAAAAAGTAAACGAGGGGGGCTGGGGATTTAGCTCAGTGGTAGAGCGCTTACCTAGGAAGCGCAAGGCCCTGGGTTCGGTCCCCAGCTCCGAAAAAAAGAACCAAAAAAAAAAAAAAAAAAAAAAAGTAAATGAGGTGGCTGGGGAGATAGCTAAGAACACTGGCTACTCTTCTAGAGGATCTAGGTTCAATTCCCAGCACCTACATGGCAGCTCCCAACTGTCTGTAACGCCAGTTCCTGGGAAATATGACATCCTCGCACCAATGCACATTTAAAAAAAAAAAAAAGATTTAGTTATTTTAGATTTGTTGAGTATACTGTCACTGTCTTCAGGGTACCAGATCCCATTATAGACAGTTGAGAGCCACCATGTGGTTACTGGGAATTGAACTCAGGATCTCTGGAAGAGCAGTCAGTGTTCTGAGCAGCCATCTCTCCAGCCCATTTGTAATTATGTTAAAGTCTGAGCATATTCTCGTGATAGTTTGTTCTAGTCAGTGGGAAACTGGTAAGCAGCAGAATGACTCTTCAACATGTCAAGAAAGTATATTAAGAATAGTTTGAGAATTTCATACACATTTATTCTACCAACATTTCCCAGGTCTCCATAATCTACTTCATGTTTCAATGAAAATGAGGAAACCTGTCCGTGCTGGCTGGCTTCTCCTAGGTATGGAACCAAAACAAATTTTTTTAGGATTTTTAATAGTTAAATAAAGTATGATTTCTACCTATGGCTTCTGCCAGAAACATTTTGTAAACTTGTTTTTAAAAGATTTGGGGTGTGTGTGGGTGTGTGTGTGTGTGTGTGATATGTCTGTGACTACACGCATCACTTGAGTGCCTGTATCTGATCCCCCTGGAACTGGAGTTACAGGCACTCCTTATTTGGGTGCTAAGAACTGAAGTCTGGTTCTCTACAAAAGCAGTGAGCACCAGGGAGCCATCTCTCCATTTTTTTTTAAATGCAGCTTTTCCAAGTAAAATATATGTAGATAACAGAAAAAGAACATTTGTGTATAGCTTAATAAACTTATGTTCCCTCAAACCCTGTTCATATCCATCTTAAGAATTCCCACTGAACAGGCTCTGTCCTGTGAATGAACAAATGGCTTGCCAAGCAAGGGTGGGAGGAAAAGGTACCTGGATCACTCAGCTTTTTGCTTTCTGCAGCAAACAAACAGCAACAAAGACGGAAGCAAAGAACAAACAGTGCTCACTAAATATCAAGGGCAAGGAACCACAGTCTAGTCTCCAGAACTCATTCTTGTCTCTTCCAAATTCCCTCACCTTGTGGTATTTCATAGTAAAAGCTAAATTAACTTCAGCAGTCCATATTATCATGTCCTAGCCAAGTGACCTGAGGCCCCTAGAGCAACATCATTCCTGTGGCATGATCCAGACACATGCACAAGGTGTCCAGAGATTAGAACACTGCAAAGGTGAGATTCAAAGAAGACTGGAGATGTACCTAAGCCATAAGGATTTGAAATCTGAGTGACCTGAACTTGCATCCATTCTATAATCTAGATTAACTTTCCATTAAATCATCATTTTGCTGGGCAAACAAGTCAGCAGATAAAGTAGTAGTCACCTAAGCCTGATAACCTGAATTTGACTTCCATAATACATGAGTGCGCACGCGCACACACACAACCCTATCCCCCCAAAAAATAGCCACGTATGTGGTAGTCCATGTGTAACCCAACTTCTCATAGTTAAGACAAGAAATACAGAAAAAAGAATCACTCTGGAAATTCAAGGGCCAGGGACCCTAGAATAAATTATGCAGTGCAGAAAAAGAAACAAGGTCCCAGGAAAATTCAAATGCTAAAAGTTGTCCTCTGATCTTCACAGATGCAAGTGGGTGGGAGTGGGGCGGTGCAGAGCTAGAGGATGGACGGGCAGACAGACAGAGGACAGATACATAGACACACACTTGTTATCACTATGCTGTCTTCTACAGTGTGTAGAATAAAAAGCACATATGAAGTCCAATTCTAGTACTGTGAATTTCCTATTTAACTAATTTTTGGTCTCCTTTTAAACATTATTATTCAAGATTTATTTTTGCAATTTGGTAACTGTTATGGCTTGAATATGAAGTGTTCTCTTGACTTACGGTAGACTTGTTCCCCAGATGATGATGATGTTGACAGGTGATTGCATCATAGGAATTAATTCATGATGAATTCATGACCGTATACACTATGCTGTGACACACATCTCCCCCACAAACAAAGGTTTAAAAAAGCACAACTACTTATCAAATAAGTATTAATGTATGCTTATGTATACTACTTTGGAAAAACTGGGTGGGCCTCAGTTCGTGTGAGCTACCATGACAAAATACCTGAGATATGAGTTATAAACACAAGTTATCTCAATTATTTCTGACGGTTTAAGGCCCTATATCAAAAAAATTTACAGATCTGCTGTCTGATGAAAGCCCATTTCTCAAAGACAATGTATTCTGCATGCCCTCGTATGGGGAAAGGAGGAGAAAGAAAAGGACATGAAATCCCATTGAGAGTATTCTCCCAAGCCACCACCAACATACTGGACATTAGATAGCAACACTTGGATTTTGAGGGACATAAACACTCACAGCAACAATAATGACTTTTTCTCTTCAAAATACACCAAGAACTTGGGGAAAAAAAAAATCAACGTAACAGACATATATCCAAAATACAAAAGGAGTATTTTACAGTTCAATAAAAACAATCCTAATTCTTTTTTTTTTTTTTTGGTTCTTTTTTTCGGAGCTGGGGACCGAACCCAGGGACTTGCGCTTCCTAGGTAAGCGCTCTACCACTGAGCTAAATCCCCAGCCCCAACAATCCTAATTCTTAATTGAGCTAAAAACCTGAATAGAAACTTGACCAAGGGCTACAAGAAGGCAGCAAGCTCAAGATGCTAATCATTAGTCATTCAAGAAATAAAAATTCAAACCACAAGGAGGTTTCACAATACACTCACTCATAGGACTACAATATCAAAAGTCAATAAATACACCAAGTCCTGCTGAAGATAAGGAACTGTAACCCTGATGTGTTGTGTTGGTTAACAGTAATGTGAAAATGGCACTACTTCAGAAAAGAGTTTGTAAGCAATTAAAGAAGCTTCTTTAAAGTCTGCTAACTGCCCATAGGTATCTACTACTAAAGAAATCTAAAAACATATATACCCATGGACCTACTGTTAAGCAATAAAATTAGACTTACTCTCAAATCTACTACCTACATATGAACACAGAAAATGAAGTTTATCCGGGTAACAAATTACAAAACATTAAAAGAAATGAAATGTACTATTGATATGTCAAAGAAATAACCCTCAGCAACATGTTGAGCAAAAATTGCACGTTTGATTCCAATGGGTATTTCTGTTTAGAATAAGTCAACAGCTGCCCTGAGACAAGAGGATGGGCACCAGAGAACTTTGGGGGTGATGTTTCAGAACAAAACAGGCCTCAGGTGAACATTGCACGGCTAAGTAAAATCACTAAAAATGGAGCTGGTTAACACACAATTTACATGTACTGTAAATTATTCTATTTAAAAAAATCTGTTAAATAGAAATTATAGCAACCCAATTCTAGATTTTAAGGCACAAAAAACGTAATTTTCAAATATTCTTGCATCTCATTCTCTACTTGTATACAATAGGCTACATTTTAAGCATACAAATTACAGATAGGTTAAAGGATTCACAGAATAGCTGCTCTTGTGTAAACCATGTTTAGAACATTTTCACATATCATGCATATTTCAGTCTTTTAGTAAGGTCCAAGAAAATGTTTTAAAACTCATGCACTGGTGACCATGGAGATGGCTCAGCAGATAAGAACAACTTGCTTCAAAAGCCTGATGGCCTGAGTTTTATTCTCAGAACCCATATAATGGTAGAAAGAGACGATTGACTCCAGAGCCATGGCACACACATGTGTCCCTTTTATAATAAACAAGCCTTTCAGTTTTCTGCTCAAAGAGGCTGCACTGCAACTTTCTTCAGTTGTCAGGAATCTGGGTTCATCCAACACCAGCTGCTTCCACCATGCTGCCCAAGTTCAGCCCCAGCAAGAACAAAGTCATGTACCTGAGGTGCAGCAGAGGCAAGATTGGCACCACATTTGCCTTGGCCAAAAAACTGTTTCCAAAAAAGGTTGGTGATACTATCACCAAGGCAACCAATACTGGAAAAGGCATGATGATTACAGTGAAAGTGACCATTCAGAACTGACAGGCTCACATTGAGGTGGTGGTACATCCTGCCTACATCATCGGAGCCACCAAGAGGCAAAAGAAGCACATCAATAAAAAATGTCATTTTTGATGAGACTGCCAACATTGCACAGGTCTTCTAAAAAAACTTCTGAAATTAAGGAAATTCTGGGTAATAGGAGTCTTTGGGGGCTACAAGGTAGATGGCACTCTGATGCCATCAACACTGGTGAAGTAGAAGCAACCAGACAGACAGACACACACACAGGCGCGCGCATGCAATTGACACAGGACAAAGACAATCTCACCAATCAGGAACTTATTGTCCATATAGAAACTTTCAAGACAGAAATATACTCTTCCTTTTGAATTCTAGGTTTACAAAGTTCCTCTGGTGATTAAGTGAACTTCTTAAAACCTCGACTGACATCTGAACAACCACTTAAGTTTGTTGGTAGCCCAATTTCAGCTCAGTCCATTATTTCCATCCAGTGGTTTATCTAAAGTTCAGTCCCCTTGAGCCTGGTGACCAGACAACTAGAAAAAGGAAAACCAAGGGTGGGAAAACCATCCTTCCTCCAAGAAAGCTATAAAAGAGCAATACACTGACAGCACAATAGAGGTTTTCTTTCTCCCTCAAGTGCAGGGTGTTGAACTGTAAAAAAACACAGGGCTAGGAGCTCAGGGACAGACTATGGAAGACTTACTAACAAAGTCGGTTAGGAAAGTATAGTCTACAAGACTAGAAGTTCTTTCTAGGCTCAAGTTCTCAGTAATTTGTTAATAAATGAGACGATCAAGGTTGGGGATTTAGATCAGTGGTAGAGCGCTTGCCTAGCAAGCGCAAGGCCCTGGGTTCGGTCCCCAGCTCCGAAAAAAAAAAAAGAAAAAAAAATAAATGAGACGATCTCAAACAGGTTACTAAATAACCAAAAGGATGTAATCTATCTCTTAGCCAACAACAATGAACAACTTCCTGTCCTATAGCTCTCCCCCATCTCAGGGCAGAGCTCTTGACAGCCTCAAATGTCAGTAAGAAAAGGAAATTCTGTTGTCAGCCAGAACACTTTCAAAAGCATTTTAACTATGACTTCTTAAAAAACCCTGCCTATTTAATCAAGTGTGATGGCACACATTTATGCTCCCAGTGTTTCGAACACTGAAGCAGGAGAAAGGTCACAAGATCAAGACCAGACTGGGCTATATAAGTGGCTTCTGTTCTCTCCCAAAAACATGTAAACAAACTATTGCTATCCAGCATATCAGCATGCCTGTGAAAAACGATTAACTTCCTAAGGTAGTATGACCTTAAAATTAATTTTTAAAATAAAAATTAAAAAGATAAAAGTTCACTTCACCAAAGAAATTGATGACATATATGCACATAAAAAAACCCACATCATTCAAATAGTAAAACTAATGAATATGCTAAAGTCATTGATACTTTTTTTGTATATCTAATGACCTGGAAATAAAATACTGAAGAAACAAATATAGGAACAGAATTTGTATTATTGGTGAGGGGAAACAGAGTGGGATGGAGGATTCCTGAGAAGATAGGAATACTTTTTCCTAATAAGATTTAAACAATCAAAATTTAGACCCAAAACAAAAAACCTCATATGTAAATTTCAACAGCTCACATTTCTATTAAAAAACAAAAACCAACTCCTTTCAGGACAGCAAAATGGCTCAGTGCTGTGAATAAAGACGTTTGTGTCAAGTTTAATGATGAGTTTGAATCCTAGGACCCACACAGTAGCAGAGAACTAAGTCCATCAACTTGTACTATGACCCTCATATGCACAGTGTACATGTATGCATATGTGTACATACATACAAATAAACTTTAAAACTCCTCTCGCCTTGCACTTCTATATGACCTTCTGAGAGCCTTGTGTAAACCAGTTACATTAAACATTAAGTCTGCAAGGTAAGGAATGGGTGCCCCATTTTATTAAGCAACCTGTTTTCTGATAAATGAAAATATATAACCGAGCAGATAAGCTTCAAAGAGATGAAGACATGTAGATCATTTCTATTCTGTCAAAATGCTCAGGTGGTCCACAACTATCTACAAAGTTAAGTCATCAAGTAACATGACCAATATGAAAGTAGACTTCCAACAAAGAAATTCTTACAAAGGGAAAGGAACCGCTACTGGATGGGCTTCGGACGGTAATTAAAAAAAAAAATCAGATATACATATTTGCCACTGGAGGAAATTAGAAGGCAAAGAAAAGAAAGATATGTCAAGAGTAACAGTTCACACTTTGAAATCCCTCATATCAAATATCTGTCAAGCTAAGTGCTGTTCAAGAAGAGCAAGCAAAACCAAATGACGAGCCTGCTAAAATAACATAACCACTAGAAATCTGAGAGTTGCTATTGTTTATATACTGCTAATTGGGAATATCCCTCAGGAGTCATCTGGAGAACTGTGAGAAGTAGAAACCAAGAGACTGTCCTTAGTTGTCAGGAAATGCATGCCATCTTCCATGGTTCTAAAGACAGGGAAACAGAAAATGAGAAGGGAGGAAATAAGGCACATTACTTCATTTCTGCCTGTCCACGGGTAAAACATTCTGAAGCAGAGAAAGAAAGCATGGGAGTAGCTGCACTTCTGAGTCTAGAGCACTTCTTCCAGTCCTGTCCCTAACGATTGGTTTACACCTTGTGGGGTTTACTCGCAGGGAGGCAGAGAGTGGTGTGATCTAGATGTGGTTTTATTCAGTTCCTCCATCTCATTGGATTTTAGCTCCTTGTATAGAACATCTGGATAAACAATCTCTATGGCTTGTTTTAAGAAGTACCAGCAGCCAAAGGTCTGAGTCACTGTTGCATTGCACGTTATAAAAGAAAGCATTTAATTGGAGGCTTGCTTAAGGTAGAAGGCTACAAATAGTCCAAGACCATCATGGCAGGGAGCATGGTAGAAGGATCTGCAAGTTGGGGGAAGGGAGTGGTGGCAACATGTTGTTGTCAAAACCCATTGTGACACACCTCCCAACAACGCCATACCTCCTAATCCTTCCATCATTTGGGAACAAATATTACAAGAGATGAGCCTATTGGGGCGCATTCTCATCCACACCACCACAACTGTAAGAGGTTTGGCATTCCTTTGCTTAGATGATGTATGAGGACTTGACTGACAGTTTCAGGTAAAAAAGTAAAATGCTAAATAAACACTGAGAAGAAAACTATACCATCATAATCAATTGCTGAAATGTACTAATAAAAAAAAAAATCCAGGGGTTGAGGATTTAGCTCAGTGGCAGAGCGCTTGCCTAGCAAGCGCAAGGCCCTGGGTTCAGTCCCCAGCTCCGAAAAAAAAAAAAAGAAAAAAGAAAAAAAAAAATCCAGAGCTGAGCTTAGTGGTGTATGCCTTTACTCTTAGCACTCAGGAGGCAGAGGCAGGAGGATATGTGAGTTCAGGGTCAAGCTGATCTACATAGTGAGGACTAGGACAGCTAAAGCTACATATAGTGAGACCTGGTATTAAAAACAAAAAGGTGAGGGGTTTGGGAGGAAGAGCACGGATAAACTACTAAGGCCAACCTCCACCAAGTGGGGGGGGGGGGAACACAATGGAGGGATTAAAATACTTAACAAGGACAGGAAATTAGAAGCTCCACAGACTATTATCAATATAAGACAGAACAGAAAGTTTGGAAAAACAAACTGTGGTAGTTTCTTCAGAGTTTAAGCAAAGACCCTCTCTGACCTAGCAATTTCACTTCTTATGTCTCCAAGAAACATGAAAGCATATCTCCACACAAAACTATGCATAAAATGTTAACTATAGCATCTTTCCTAAGTCAAAAGGGTAACTTACAAATGTGTATTACCTAATGAATGGATAAAGAAAGTCTTACTGTATCATTTAGTTGGGAACTGAAGCACTAAAGAGACATGTACGGGATGTGAACTGTTTCTTAATAATGCTACTGCCAAAAAAAGTATTTAAATAAAAAAGGTAAATAAGCCTGGAGACAAAATTAGGCATTTAAGAATGCTTACTGTGCTGGGTGGTAGTGATGCATGCCTTTAATCCCAGGGAGTAGAGGAAGGCAAGCCTCTGAGTTTGAGGGCAACCTGGTCTGTAGAGTGAGTTTGAGGGCAGCCAGAACTATACAGAGAAACCCCATCTTGAAAAAGCAAAAAACAAAACTAACCAAACAAAAAAAGAACACTTAACTGCTCTTGGACAAGAGTTCTGGTCTCAGTATCCCCTGCCCCCTGGCAGTTCATAACTGCCTGTTATCTCCAGTTCCAGGGGATGTGGTAGCCTCAGAGGACTGCACACATGTGGTACACATGAACTCATAAAAGCATGCACACATAATATAGACAAAACTTTAAAAAATAAAATCAGTCACTTCAGACCTATCTGAAGGGGTATAAGGAAGCCATTCAGGCAGGATGAAGATATTACCAGATAAAGCTGAACAAAGGAAAGGAGAAAACTGGACACAATAAATGTGGGGAAATGACTTATTTTTGTTAAATACTGGAAATATTTTCTAAAATAATTGACTAGTCACAGCAAAGTTTAAAAGATTGTTTTTGGTGATTAAAGAGACATAAAAGTAAATGCATGACATGACAAAGCACAAGGCCAGGAGAATGAAGTACTGAACTATAAAATCTTCAAGTACATGTAAAAAAAGTACAGTATCACTTGAAGACGGAGAAAAAAACACTAATATGTCAACAATTTAAACAATAAAAGTCACAACTAGAAAAGTTAACGGGGGGGGGGGGGGGGTGAGGAAAGTGGCATGAAGATGAATGGGCGCACAGACACACAATGATGACCGGGTATGGCCGACCATACCTGTAATCCAGCACTAGGAAGGCAAAGGCAGAAGTTCAAGGCCAACCTAAATATAAATGAAAAGATAAACTATGTCCACGGACTAGACAGTAAAATGCCAGCTTTCTTCAACTCTGTGCATATATATTCAAAGTCCTAGTGTGTCCTTTCACAGGATTTTGAGAGCTGATTTTAAAATTTATTATAATGGAATTACAAAGGGTGAAACAGTCGAATAAACTGTGAATAAACCAAATTAACTGAAAATGAACCAAGATAGAGGGTCACATTGCTTAATTTCAAGATATTATAAAGTTACATGAATTAAAACTATAGAATCAATATAAAGACAGACCAATCACTGAAACCACAAAAAATCATTTAAAAGGAATTAACAATATAAACAGGTATTTGTACTATTTATCATCTTTAAAATCTCAAGCTTAAGTAAATTAGACATGAGGACTCACATTGTGATCCCAGTATTTGGGCTACACAGTGAGTTGTACATTAGCCTGGGCTATCATGTAAGACACTAGCAAACAAGAAATTAATGAACACATTACAATAAAAATCACAAAATTAAAGTCTACTTGTTTAACACAATTTGAAGATACATACTAAAAACACTAATAAATCATATTTTTGTACAGCAAAATATTTTCTCACAATCTTGCTAAATACTTTTAAATGTATTTTCATTCTTGATTAATTTGGTTGGCAACAGATTCTAACATTTTTGAGCTGTCAATTTAGTGTCAAAACCACCATTACACATACACCCCACACTCAAACACACCCCATATACTGTAGCACCGGTCTTTTCAAAGCTTTTGTGCAGCATAAACTCAGTGATGGCTGAAGAGGACCTTCCTGTCTAGCAACACTGAAGCTCTGTGTATTTGGGGGTCACTACTGAACTTACAATATTCGAATGGTTTTCGAAGCACAAGAAAACGAAAGGCAAACAAATACAACCATTCTGAAGCTTATTCAAACAACCACCATTGGGCCTGGCATAAAGTGCATGCCTGTAATCCCAGTGCTAGGGAAAAGTATGGGGCAGGAGAGACAGAGGTGGAGATCAGTCTGTTAGTCAGTTAGTAACTGACTTTTTAAAATGCAGCTCTTTACCAAAACAATGCATTGGGAGAAATGTCATTTCCACTTATGAAACTCACATTAGGCCAAATAATTCTGAAAGCATTAATAAACAATTTAGGGACTTCGTTTATCAAACAGTACCAAAGATCTGAAAGGAAGACAAAGAATACCCCCAGTTGGCCAAAAATGATAGTACCTGGTTCAAGAGCTCTATCTAGTTCATCTCTTGAAAAATCCCTTAGTAAAAGAACTACAACCATTCAGAGTGCTATTCAACTGCAAAATCCCTGAAGACAAGTACAGATTTCAAGTTTGTTGAATTTAATCTACCTTTACCATCACCCTAAGCCATTTCAGGATACAGACTACCCACCCTGTCCCTATTTGTACAGTCTGTATCCAGCAGCTTGAATAGAGAATGAGAAGCCCACCTGTGAGGAGCTTGTCTTCTTAAAGTAACTGGCTTCACCAGAAGCCTATTTTATTTATATTTTACATCAACTGTATGTCAGCTGTGAGTAGAAAAGCAGATATATACTTGAATCTATGATCACAGAAACCATCATAAAATTAATATAGTCTATGTGAAAAGTAAATAAAACCAGAAATAGATAGCAGCCCAGCCTAGTGGTCACACCTTCAATTCCAGCATAGGCTAAACAAAGGCAGGAGGATCTGAGTTCAAAGACAGTTTCAGGATAGCCAGGGCTACACAGTATGGTAATATTTCCAAGCCATCCACCTAGTTTGTCTGTATTGCAGGATGAAGGTGTGCTGTGCTAATGTGTGTTTGCTAGATAGAGATTAAACTCAGACTGTACACAAGTAACATATAGGCAAACACTGTGCGGCACACTCCACCTTTGGTTTGTCACACCAGCGGCCCAGACTGGCCTCCCAACTCTATCTTGTCTCAACTTTATGAGTGCTAGGATCACAGGAGTGAGGGACCATACCGAGCTCTTTTTTCAACTGGAAATATCAATTTACATAGAAATTTACCCAACATATGACATAATTATCCCTAAGGGATAATTAAACAAGAAATGAGTATAATGGATTATGCTCTGAAATGTACAGTGAAGAATACAAAAAAAAAAAAAAAAGCCTGTTGTGGAAAATAACAATTTTCTACCCTGAGTGCTTCGAAACAAATGTGAAGGAAAAAAAAAATCCAGTACAAAATAATTTCATGTTCTTCGGGAGACCTAATACAACACTGCTTTAATGATCAGACATCACACAAGAATCAAGAATGGTTTCCCTAAAGGGTTATCATTAGCTGGACCTTGTACCAGAAGTTGGAGTTTACCAGATACGGATAAAGGGTAAAGTTTTTAATAATTACCCAACTGGGCCAGGGATGTCCCTCTGTGATGGAGTCTGCCCTAAACCACAAAGTGTATGCAGCTGGGCAGGCAACAAAGTGGCATAAAGAATATGTTCAATGAGCACTGATTAGTGTAGCCAGAAAATGCATTCCAAGGGCAAGAGAGCCTTGCAGAGAGAAAATCATCAACTAATTATTGAATAAACAAATTACATGCTCTCTGTATTTCTGATCTCCAAGAGAGTAGACATGAATTGATACAGGTACAGAGATTCTGGCAAAAACTAATAAAAGAATGCAGTGAAGAATAGCATTAAAGCAGCAAAATATTAGAGGAATAAAGTGAGATTTTACTACGTTAACCGTCGTGGTGAATGGGCATCTAATGTTTCTAAACTGTGGTTTTAAATAAATAGGCTATTTCTATGTAGCAACAAAGATCAAGTGAGATTCTACTAAAAGAAAACAAAACAAAACAAAACAAAAAAACCAGGAATGTTAAACTCTAAGCCTCACTTCCTTATCTGTTTAAGAGCCATATACCTCTCTGCATACCATTGCCTTGTAAGGATTGCGTGAAATCAACTTAGCATAACTCCTGCTGTATGTTAAATCCCCATTAAATGTTGGGCCTTATCAGCACTGAGTGGACAAGGTCATTAGTGAAGATTTAAAAACAAAAACAAGGTCACACCAAGCTTCCCAGATGTAGGATGGCTTGTCAAGCTAGTCACAGAAACCTCCCAATGTAGATGGCATCTGTCAGAACTTTGCTACAGGGTGTTTCCTTATTTTAACTGGCACCATAAAACAAAAGTATAAGTATGCACCACCCCAGGACTGCAGTACATCATATAATGTACACTTGTCTTCTGCACTGGGTGTTCTGTAGTGATTCCAAATGACATTCTTCTTTTTGGGGTCCTTTGTTTTGTTTTTGAGACAAGGTCTCTATGTAGCCCTGGGCAGTCTAGGACTATGTAGACCTGACTTGGTCTTGAAACTTACATAGATCCCCAGCCTCAGCCTCCCAAGTGCTGGATTAAAGGCATGTACCACCTACCTTCAAGAACTTCAGACATTCGAATACCATTGTCTCCTCCCTCACTTTCCATCAGTCTACACTGTGCTTAGAAAAAATTAGGGTGTGTAAAAGAGCTTAGTTAAAAAAAAACAGAAAAAAAAAAAGAGAGAATAGTTCAGTTACATACACTGAACACTCCAACATTTGTATCAGATAAAACTTCAAGCAAGAGATAAGAGTACTTATCATCATTGGAGTAGCACATCACAAACACATCTTCCCTACAAATTTCTAGACAAATAATTTGGCATTAATTAAGTTAAAGTTTAAGCCCTGTCTCAGACAACAAAATAAATCAGAAAACACAGTCACACAATATCCCGTGTGTACAGTCTCAGGATCCCTTCAAAAAGAGAAACTAAACAAACCCCAAACCCATCAGGAAGGGTGTGTTCAAAGTTTTCAGAGGGGAGGGGAGGAGCAAAATGATGGCAAAATTTCACAAACAGGTATCAGGGAAATCAGTAGCAATGAGTTCTTTGTATATAATGTGATGTGTGCCATGCTTAAGGAAGGTTCACAGTCCTCTGTATCTAGAATAAGAGAGGTAGACAGGAAGGAGGTATTTGCCAACCCATGTGCTGATTGTTTACTGACATATACTATATCCTAATAACTAAGGACACGCTGGATATCACCTGACTTCCACAGTAACTGAAAGAACTGGGCACAGAGCCAGTGCAATGTGAAAGCAGAACTTATAAGGTCCCAAGCGTATATTCACCTGATTCTGGTCAGGTGGCAAGTACTTCCCACTGTGTCACATACAGAGTTCCCAACTCATTGCTTTGTGCTGCTCATTTTAATAATAAAAAGTTCTTTCCAGGAATTGTGTGATTTTCTAAGTCAAGTAATGAACAACCCTTTTGATTTCAAGGCAGAAAATACTATGCACTGTCTATATTTAAAGGCATTCTTTCTCGAGAAGTCAGGATGAGAAGGATAAGAAACAAAGAAAAAGAAACATAGGAATAAGTAAAATGAATCTCTTTAATCTATACAGTGTTAACTACACATTACAGGCTCTGCGACTAGGCTTTTTTCCAGGATTCTGAACAAGCATTGTAATATTGCTCTCTTTGAATGGAAATAGCCCTAGAAAAGATGGAATGTTGTGAAGATGCTGGGTAAAGGTTACTACAAATATTTTGTACACCTAGCTGGTTCTTAATTTCATCGCCTTTCCTATCCTACTAAACTACTGAACTATTCCTACTGAATCTAGTAGCAGCTACCTCCCAAAACTGCTTCAAATATTAACACTAGGGAAAAAGACATAAAAGTGATGTGGGAAGTAAGTATAGAGCACTATTCAAATAACTGATCCAGAATACCATGCTAATGGGCTATGTTCAGGGGTCTGCAACAGTAGTTGTACAATCAATCAAACCACAATTTACATTTTTATAAAGATTAATTTATTTGTTTTTTGTTAAGTACACTATCTTCAGACCTACCAGAAGAGGGTATCAGATCTCATTACAGATGGTTGTGAGCCACCATGTGGTTGTTGGGAATTGAACTCAGGACTTCTGTTAGAGTTGTCATTGCTCTTAACTGCTGAGCCATTTCTCCAGCTCCATTTTTCTTTTTTTAAAAAAGTGCATGTTCCACCTGTATGACTATGCACCACATACATGCCTAGTATCCATGGAAGTCAAAAAAGAGTTCCTGACCCCCTGGAACTGGAGTTACAGATGGTTGTTGAGTTGAACCTGGGTCCTCTGCAAAAGCGGTCTTTGCTCTTAACCACCAAGCCATCTCTCCTGCCCCTTACATATCCTTTCCTAAGCATTTTCTAGACTCATTTACAGACTCACAGAAAATTGCAAGAAGTATACTGTGATCCTGTCTAATCATCACCTTTCAGCCTCTATGTAATACACATGGTAATTATAATGGTATCAGAACTAATAAAAGACCATTAGCATAGGCATACTCAAGGAGTTAAATGCCAATCTTTATGCTTTATAATTTCCAAAATTATTTTGAATTTTTAAGTTTTTGACCCTTGGAATAATCATGAGGCATAATGTTATGCATGTATGTAATGTTTAAATGACCAAATGACCCAAACAATTCAAACTTTTAAAATAACAATTCTGTGTTGAGAAATAAACTCTTCCCTTTTTATGTTTTGAGTAACTAACTGTGCCACAGCATACACACCCCAAGCTTTATTTGGGGATATTATGCTTCTTGATCCCCGCTACCATGTCACTTCACACAAAATAACAATTACATCAAAAGATCTTTTTTAAAGGATTTAGTTATAAGTACATTGTAGTTGCCTTCAGACACACCAGAAGACAGCATAGCAGATCTTATTACAGATGATTATAAGCCATCATGTGGTTGCTGGGATTTGAACTCAGGACCTCTGGAAGAGCAGTCATAGTGCTCTTTAACCACTGAGCCATCTCTCCAGCCCTGAAATCCTTCCTTGACTGCTAGCTCTTGAGGCAGAGGCAGGAGGACCTCTGTACTTCCGTTAATGTTAACTTAAAAATTGGGTTCCTCAAGAGAACTCATACTGCTTTTGTAGAGGACCAGAGTTTGGCTCACAGTACCCACAGATGAGCAAATGACAAAATACTCCAGGTCCAGAGGATCCAATGTCCTCTTGTCTGGTTTCTGTGGGCACTCGTGTAAACATACAGTTTTTTCTTCTTTTTAATTTAAAATATTTTAAAACTTAGTTGTGACCCAAAATGAAGTAAAAAGGTACAAAGCTGGTAGTGGTGGCACATACCTTTAGTCGCAGCACTCAGGAGGCAGAGGCAGTTGAAGATCTGAGTTCAAGGCCAGCCTGTTCTACAGAGCTAGCTACAGCAAATGAACCCTGACTGGGAAAATACAAATACAAACTGAGTTCATTTGAATTTCATTTTTTAAAAAAGGCTCAATAAATTTTGGTTTTGGAATAATAAGACCTGACAACTTCTGAGATGGCCCTAAACATCTTTCTGCCATTCTGTACTACACATTTGTGATACAGCATTCTCAGAATTTTGATTATAAAAAAAAAAAAAAAAAAGCAATTCTGAAAACACTGAAAGTATTTTTATGTTTCACATATCCAATATTAAGCTAATATATATATAAAACTAAGTACATCTACCTGGTTATAGTATACAAATTAGCTTGTCTCTAATAAATAGTAAAATCAATATACAAAGAATTTTAAGATAAATTTATAGCATTATCCTCAAGTATTTGATTTCTGTGCCTAGTTTACATGCCTTTATACGGAGGTCCTAAGTAGGAAAAGCTGTAGAAACAACAATGTGAACCAGCAATTCTAAGATGAGTTCCACAGACCAGCAGCATGACACTGCCTGAAAACCCACTCTAAGTTCTGGGTCCTACTTCACATTTGCTTACTGAAGACTCTTGGGATTAAGAACCAGCAATGCGTTTACACAATCTTACAGGTGTTTCCACGGGATAAGTTTTGAGAGCCATGAACCTATATAAATCTGTTCTTCAGTGGAGGATTTGAGTACAGTATTGATAAAAAATTCAAAAAAAAAATCTTAGTTCTTGTATAATACACTCTACAACAAAGCAGATTTTCAACTTTACTCTTACAAATAAAAAATTTGTAAACACAAAGTGTTCACAAAACTTATTTCTTAAATGCATCCTAAGTGAGCTATAACAAAGTTTTGAAATCTTTCATACAGCTCACCTCCCATTCCCATATGCTACTACCATATTTTGTCACTTTTAACAAAACCTCCTTTTTTTTTACATAGCACCAGGGAAAATGTACAAGTATTTCTGGTCCAATAACTAAATTCCTCAAAAACATTTTAGCTGCTGACAAACGAGAAGTGTCTCTATTTTTGTTTAGTCTCTAAATAGTCTTTCCCCCCTCCCCCACTTTAGAGACAAAGTTTCTCTGTGTAGCTGACTATCCTGGAACTCACATCAGCCTGTCTCTGTCTCCCAAGTGCTGGAATTAAAGACATGCACCACCACTGGTTAGTTTATCATCAATCTTTACTGACATTTTCTTTACTCATACAGTCAGTAAAAACTAATGGGCTATGGAAATGGCTCAGCTGTGATGAACACTAGATGGTCTTCCTAAGAACCAAAGCTTGAGTCACCTAATGTTTGGCCAATCATATTACCACATGTGTAAGACAGCAAGACTCGGGAATTGGTCAAAAAATCTGAATCCTGCAGTCAGTCAGTCTAAATGGCACCCTTTTCCTTACAGGTTATGTAAACCACTAAAGAGTTCTGGATTGCTAGAGCCAAGCAAGACTATCTAACTTGCCATATTCTTCCAGTACCTGCGGTAGCCAAGTTTTAGTAAAAAAGAGCTAGTAAACCTCACACCCTACATGCAACATCTGAGCTGTTCTTAGAAAGCAGTCACCAAGTTTGTTTTCTCTCTATGACTAACCACCACATTAAGATTCATCATATTGAGGAAACTAGCATTCCCTCAATCTTGTGTCCTTCCAAAGGTCACTATATGCTGCATGCTCTAATTGTATAGAAAAATACATTAAGTTTTGACTCAGATGCTTTATTACATATCCCTGTATACCTTCCACTGTTTTTCTTTTTCTCGTCCAATCACAAGATAAAACAGATATTGTAAATTGGCTAAGAGGAAAAGAGAAAGCTTTATCTAACCCTGCTTAAAATGTCACCTGTTTACCTTATGATTCTAACTCTAAATTTCTGAGTAACCCTATAGCATATCCACAACTGCCATAATTTACTGGGTTCATTTTTGCCACCATAGTGTCAATACTGCATGGAAATCAAAGTATAGCTAAGTAAATGAAGTATCAAGAATTCAACAAAACATAATTACTCCACATTATCTAACAAAGTGAACAACGGGTACAAAGATGAGGCTACCTACCCTATGTATGTAGGAGGTATAACATCAAGTTATAGACAACACTGTAATGGCAGAATGGACAGAGGGCTTCGAATACTGGTCGGTGTTCTCTGACCATCTGTAAGCCGCAATAAGTGCCAGTTTAGAAACAAGCAATCTGCCTCTTCAAAATCAGTTTATCCCATACACTCAACCCCTTGCTTCATTTCCAGACTTCCCAACGACTTCTGGCAGCTAAAACCACCACCTAGACTACTAAGATAATACTTATTGACAGTTGATATTCAAGTGTGCCACAAAGCACCACAACTCAAAAAAGCACTCCAGGAACTACTTTAAATGCACTACTGCCTGCCTCCAAGACTTTTTAATCTTATATTTAAGTCTCAGTATTTGTTTAGAAAACAAAACCAAAAACAGGAATGTTATTACTCTTAGGAGCACACTTCAGCAAGACAATGTTCACCTAACCCAGTAACACTAAAAACAAGCCCTCATATATGAAAGAACATTAAGAACTCAAAACTGGTGAGGGTGTTGCTCTAGCACAAACTAGGTAATGGCTTTTGAACCCCAACAAAAGAACTATATATTTCTCCGACTATTTATTCTATACAGCAAACATCTGTGAACCCCTAGAAGTGCCAGGGTATATTATAAAACAGGAAAACAAAAACTATTTTAAAAAAGGAAAAAAAAAAAAAAAAAAAACCCTGTCCTCCAACAAGATGAAAAAGAGGCACACTGGCAATCAAATAAAAATACAGCTGATACATGCATGACAGAATGGGTGCAAAAAGTTTCATGGAAGGCCATCTGGAAGGACAGACACATCAGCCGGAACACACAAAAAAGAAAAACCCTTAAACAGAAAATAGAAGGGGGCAGAGATGGCACACACCTTTAATCCCAGCACTCTGGAGCCAGAGACAGGTAAATTCTTGTGTCTGAGGCCAGACTGGTCCAGGACAACCAGGGCTAATATAAGAAACCCTGTCTTTAAAAAAAAAAAAACAAAAAACAAAAAACAAAAAACAAAAAAACAAGAAAACCGAGGGAGGGGAAAAAGCCTGGAGAGATGGCCTGGCAGTTAAGAACACCTGATGCGGGGTTGGGGATTTAGCTCTACGCTTGCCTAGGAAGCGCAAGGCCCTGGGTTCGGTCCCCAGCTCCACAGCTCCGAAAAAAAAAAAAAAAAAAAGAAAAGAACACCTGATGCTCTTCCAGAGGGCCCAAGTTCAATTCTCAGCACCCACATGGTAGCTTACAAGTGTGTAACTCTAGTTCCAGAGATCACCCTCACAGAGACCCACATACATGCAAAGCACCAACTCACATAGAATAATAAATTTTTAAAAAGGAAGAGAAGGGAGAAAGAAAGAAAGAAAGAAAGAGAGAGAGAGAGAGAGAGAGAGAGAGAGAGAGCGAGCGCGCGCAAGCAGGAAGAATGGATGTAAGAAGTGAGACATCACAGTCCACACTCAGAAGACATCAGTGTGGTATGGAACAAACACATTCTGTATAGAGGGCAAACAGAGTATTAGTTGCACGCTGCTTGCAGAAGTTTTGAAGACATAGGAAAAGACCAAACTACAAAAGTCTTGGGATATTCAGGATTTAGATTCCCTCCTAAAAGCAATGCAAGTCAGGAAACAATGTGAAGCAGGATTTGTGAGTGGTCTGTGTGGCAGGATTTGTGAGGCCCCTTTGGAAAACACTCTCAGAACTCAGCCTTTAAGCTGTTCAAGTGGAGAAGCAGGTATATTTGTCATATGTACACAAGCATGGAGACAATGAGGCAGTTAATAATGAGGAGGAGGATGACCATTATGACTATAACTATGAACAATCGTCTCTGGGAACTCAAAGCATTTGAATCCTAAGCAAGCACCTGAAGAGTTAAAAAGAGGTGAAAGAAACAGAATATATAGTAGCACAGACCAGTTGTGGTCCATTAATCCAGGGAAGGAGGCTGACAAGCATGAGTTTGAGCCCAGCATGAACCAGTCTATACAACCAATCTTACATTCAAAAACAATGATGAGTCCTTCTCTTCAAGGAAAAGACTGTTTCCACTTTAATCATCAACTCTTTTTTTTTGAAAGATTTATTCATTTATTATATATAAGTACACTGTAGCTGTCTTCAGACACACCAGAAGAGGGCATCAGATCCCATTACAGATGGTTGTGAGCCACCATGTGGTTGCTGGGAATTGAACTCAGGACCTCTGGAAGAGTAGTCGGGTGCCCTTAACCGCTGAGCCATCTCTCCAGCCCTAATCATCAACTCTTATGAGCGGCCTCACACCATGACCAGCATTACAGTCACCTCACTTGGTCTTTCCCATCACTAGGTACTACATGATGCTCTGATCTTTTTCCATCCAAGTTCTTAAAAGAGGAGTTCTCCTGAAAGCTCTGGGAGGCTGAGGCAAGAGAACTGTTCAAGGCTAGCCTGGGCTACATACTGAGTACCAGATCAACCCTAGCTAGTCAAGACTCCAGCTCAAAAACACAAACAAAAAGAAAAATTGCTAAACAAAAAACAAACAATGAGAATAAACTCCCTTTTATGACCTCTAGAAGTGTCATACCTTAAATCTCATTCACAAAGTTAGACTCTTTCCCCTTGCACCTTGATGCCTGATGCAGAGCTGACCCTGAAGTCATGAGAAAGCAGGAGAGCTAGCCCTGCCCCTCACCTAGGCAGCACCTGGTGGTGGGGTGCTGGTGAGCCTGCCCCCCTGAGGACATGAAAATGGGAGAACTTGGGCTGGAGAGATGGCTCAGTGGTTTAGAGCTCGGGCTGCTCTTCCAGAGGTCCTGAGTTTAATTCCCAGCAACCACATGGTGGCTCACAACCATCTGTAATGGGATCTGATGCCCTCTTCTGGTGTGTCTGAAGACAGCTACAGTGTATTTATATATAGTAAATAAAAAAAGAAAATGGAAGAACTGCCCCTGCCTCTTGCTGGTAGCAACTTTAGATGAGATAACAGGCTGACCAACTCAGCTACCTCCCATGCCCAGATCAGGAGTCTGAGTTTAGTATCTCTTGAGATACTGGTCTACATCATAATAGATTCTGTCAGAAAGGAGGAGGGGAAGTGAGGGGGAGGGGAAGGGAGAGGAGGGGAGGGTCTGAGGGCAGCTGCTTAGAGCACTCAGATGGCCTGAGAGTAAAACAGCACCGGTAAAATAAATGAACTCTTCACAGCAACATGACAATGAGTAGATGATGAAGGACTCCTCTCACAGAACTTAAAACATTAAAGTGATAGAACATGAGCCAGTTATGGGAGTTTCTGGGAATGTTCTCCAAACAACTTCATGAAGAATCTGGAACAGCAAGTTACAAACATGCACCCACTTTGCAGCAATTCATCAAGCCTTTAAACTTGTACACTACAAACAGGTGACACAGTCACTACATCAAAGGAGCAAAGACAACACCGAGGAGAAAAGCAAAGCAACAACAACAAAAGAAAAAACAGGCCAGAAAGACATCAGAATGTTATCAGCTCAAGAGCCCTACTACTACTCTGAGAACTTAGGAAAGGAGCTAGCTAGTTCTGGTAGTCTTTTGGTAGCTACTGAAACTGAAGGTTTGGTTTCTAAGCCCTGAAGCACATAATTAATGTGCAGTAATACAGTGATGTATTTCCTATCCTGGTGATTAAAAAACATTGCAAGGTATTAACAGGCCTGTGTATATAGTATATAACATACAACTAAGGAAAATTGAATACCCTGAGACCCCCAAAGCCAGCAATGCAAACATCTGAACTTAAAAAAAAACACACATAAACTGGTAGAACTCTCTCCTGACTCCAAAAGCAAACAGCATCACCACACCTGAACAGGGAGGGAAATCACACAGCAGCATGTCTGTCTATATGTAGAACAGCCTCTACCAGTCCACCCCTCATTCCTCTATGCTTCTCATTAGCACACTCTTCACAGGGCTCATGTCACTAGTTGAAATGATCTCAGTTTTCTGTTTATATTTTCTCTTCCCTCTCCATAGGAGTTCAAGCTCAATGAGAATAGAAGTTCACCTGTCTTTGCATCACTGTGCATACACACAGAGCCCAGACAGTTAGGTACACAATAAAAACTTGTCAAATGGCCACAACTACCCAAGTAATTTATTTAAGGACACCAAGTACACGAAGTAAACAGTAAGTTCAATGCAATAACAAAATAATTACCCAATTTTGTTTTAAGAGTGATCTTGTAAACCCCCAGCTCTGAAAGGCACATCAGTTTGAGAGGCTGGGTAAGGTTTGATGATCTCAAATACAGGGAATTTTCTTAATGTACTTTACAGATTGTTTTTATTAAAGAAAAACACTACAATGAAGCCAATGTGACTCAAGGTGCAAAACCACAGTTGTGGATTCTCAGGAAATATGGGTAAGAGGCCTGGAAATCTTGCTGTCTGAAATGTACCGCCAGAAAGATGCCCTTTAAAGGGTTCCAACAAAGATCATAACTATATTGTGGTTTTCCCAACAAGCTTCTGCAGTAATTAGTGATTTTCAGAAGACTGAGTTGTCAAGGCATCTTTATAAGGGAAGTCCAAAGTTGCAAAGCGAAAAATTCTGAAACTCTCAAACACAATTTTATACTAACAGTCACTTCTCTGACTTCCAATTCAATACCCTGAATATCTCTATAAAGCTAATTATTTCTCTACAACTGTTATGTCAGCTTAAAATTTTTCCTTCTTTCTGCAGTCTACAAAGGTCTAAAAACAATGTAATCTTTTCACAGTGGCAGTATTTTAAATAATCAGGGATTAAATAAAACTTTTCAATTCAACACAAAATATGCAGATCAGGATTACAGGGACATGTACAAACTCTGCAGATACAAGGAATGACCAGGTATGGTGGAAGAGCCCAACGTTCCATGCAGTGAATGTGCACACATAAAAAGAATGTTTTTTAAAAAAGTAAAATCTGGAAACAAAAGCAACCAAGTTGAACCTATAGTGATTTATTCCCAATTTCTCAAAGTAGTGCAATTTAAGTAACAGCTAGAGGAAAAGATGTACCACTACTAGCAAAGTTAACAATCACTGACAAGAATATATAGCAGTGTTCCAATAAATTCTATTTTAAAAGAGAACATTTCTTCCCCCCAGCTGGGGACCAAACCCAGGGCCTTGCGCTCGCTAGGCAAGCCCTCTACCGCTGAGCTAAATCCTCAACCCCAAAAGAGAACATTTCATTCAGAGAAAAAACAAGGTCACAAAATCAGTCTACCATCATGTCTAGGAAGTTATTCTGTCCACAATTTAAAAACATCAGTAGCACAAAGTTATATTAGTTCATGCATTTATTTTATTTTTTTTTAAAGATTTTATTTTATGTGAGTACCCTGTCCAAACACACCAGAAGAGAGCATTTGGTTCCATTACAGATGGTTGTGAGCCATTATGGTTGCTGAGAATTGAACTCAGGACTTCTGGAAGAAGAGCAGTCAGTGCTCATAGCCACTGAGTCATCTCCCCAGCACAGTTCATGCATTTACAATGCTTTACCTTTCCTTCCCTCTTCATTAAGAGGGTAAGAAATACTACCTCAAGCTACCTCGGAAAGGGATCCTGTTTCTCGCCCACCCACCTGCTATCTTGCACATACAAAAAAAGCTCCTTTATTTCTCCCTCTTGCAAAGCTGGGTGAAACACCATGGTAGGGAGGCAACCTCCTGGCAGTCTATTACTGCTTTAGAGTTAACTTTACTATGTATCACCACATAGGAAATCAACTCACATTATAGCAATGTTCTAAAACCTGGAATGCGTTGACAGCTGTACTCTTTCAAATGACTGAGAAAAATCACTTATTTGTACTCATGATGACTGATTAGTATATATGTAAAGTACATCCCCAATCTCCAATAAAGCTCTTAAAAAATAGTAATAATAATTTTTTAAAAAACAGGAGAGGGGGGGTTGGGGATTTAGCTCAGTGGTAGAGTGCAAGGCCCTGGTTCAGTCCTCAGCTGGGAAGGGGGTAGGGGGGGATGGGACACACACACACGAGGGACAGGAGAGATGGCTCAGACAAGAGTTGAGTCCTAGGATCTAAATCAGGCAGCTAACAATCCAGCTGGTCCAGGGAATGTGATGCCTTTGCTCACCTGCACATACATACCTATATACCTAACACATAACTAAAAAATATTTTTTAAATATCAGTTAAGGATTAAAGAATGGGAAAATATGGTTAGGAAAGGAATTATAAACTAGGGAAGGCCAGAGTTAATGGCACATAATCTATAATACCAGAACTATCGAGACTAACAAGGGGAGACTAGCAAGCCAGGAGTTCAAAGCCAGCCTAAGCTATATATATAGTCAATTACAGGCAATTCAAGACCCCATCTCAAAAAAAAAAAAAAAAAAAAAAAAGACACAACATATATGTAGTAATTACCTCTAAAATACAGACCTTAGCCCAGCAGGATCATTCATAAATAATGAACAAATGTATAAAGATATCTTTTGCCCTCAGACAATCCCACTAGATAAATGTCTATTCCTATTCCCTTGGGATTTCTGACTGTCCTTTTCGCTCTGCTTCATGTTATTCCAAAGTCCCTTTTCTAGAATAATTCACAGTTCTAACTGTAGATTTAAAATTACTACTGCACATCCTAATAGAAGTAAAAAGCTAGCAGCTGATTGTCTAGAAATCAGTTTTTCTTTCCCTAAGGGAAAGGGGCCGAGGGTTCCTTTTAATTGATTTCCAAGCCAGACTATTCTAACTTCATGTTATACAACACACACACACACACACACACACACACACACACACACCCTTCTCAGCAGCATCTTTCATATCCTAGGAATTTTACAGACACTCTTTAGATGATGGGCAGTATTTTCCCACTTAAATTGAGGAACATCAACGCCACCCACAAAGGGCAAATAGCTGTGTCCTAGGTGACTATTACTAACTTAAAGCTGTTTTCCTGGATTGACTGACTGGTGCCAGCAGCAATAAAGGCAAAAGTAACCAACAACTCCACAGTAACTACTGGCCAGCCAACCAGGTAAGACTGTTTAAACACTAGCTTGGAGCAACAAAACTATGTGTGTCAGTCAGCAAACACACTACTTCAAAATTGCCAATTTTCATCTATTACCCACCATCCAACCCTAACCATCAGGCTGGCTTTAAGTTCTTATAGACCAAACTTTAATGGCCACTGCTGCAAAAACAAACCAAAAACCAAACTAAGCTTCCCACAAGCACAAGTGCAGCTTGGTCTTCATGTAGTCCCTTAACAATTTGGAGTGGGGGCTGTCTCTGCTGCCTGCCGTGGACCTCCTTCCCTACCTGGACTGCCTGGTTGGACTTAAATGAAGGGGGTGTTTAGTCCTAACTAGATGGGGGGCGGCGTTCCAGTGAGGAGGACTTCCCTGTCTCTGAGAAGAGGAGGGGTTAACAAGGAAATGAATTTGTAAGGACAAGACTGGAAGGAGGGCTGAGACTGGGACATAATGTGAACAAAATTATGGATAGAAAAAAAATAACATTTTTAAAAACTCAAATGTAAATTTACTTTAAAAGGTTCAAGAGAAAATACTGTACTGGCCAACCTCCCAGAAAAATTAAGTGAAGCAATGCACTGGCTAGGACAGCATAGACACTGGTCATGTTCACTTCTTCATATGAAACCCACAAGTTACACAGAACTCAAAATGTCACTTGCATTCCACTTAGTGACGACTTAAAACACTTAAGTATTGATAACAAACAAATCCAAGCAAGATTGTTTTAAAAAGAGTATCATGAACTGGTGAAGGTTTCCCACCTGCATACTGCGCTCAAAGCCTACTCACTCATCTGTATGAAAAATCCCTAAAAGACGGTACTTCATTTTCGGAATGGACAAACTCAAATATCCTAGCATGCCAATCCAGTTAAAATTTCATTGCTGTCTGTCATCTGTGTGTGTCTCTGAAAACATTAAACAAAATCTTTAATCAATACCTTTCACATGCTTCCAAAAAGTTGGTGAATCAGACTTTTCAATAAAAGTAAAAGTTGAAAAGCATTTCAATGTGATATAATTATTACCAGCAACACATAAGACACAAACTTTTGAATCTGGCTGTAGTTTCTCTTCACCAGCAAAGTTCTCAAGTTCTTACTAGTTTCCTGGTCATTTCCTCGAACATCAACTACACTAACACTCAAGGCAAAACCACAATAAAGAGCTTTGGCCTCAGCGGGATTCTACATGTAAAAAACATTACTCATAAATAATATAGTCACTATTGATTTAAAGTAACAAATACATTTCTAAACTTTCATGCTGTGTGATGGAATCTCCGATTTTAGACAGCAGAACAAATCCTAAGAAATGGGTTTTCCACTTAACTAAATCTAGTATGATACAAAAAACTAATGTGAATTTACTTATATATATAAAAAAAAAATCCTACTAGCTGGGTGCAGTGAGGCTGAGTAACAGGATTGTGGTTCCAGATTAGCTCTAAATATAGTGAGATGCCATTTTAGTAGAAAAACAAAACTACTTACAGGGAAATAAACTTCAGTTCTTGAGTTTTGATTCAAAGGTCTCATTTCTTAATAGTGAAATTCACAAAATTCCCCAGTAACTGGAGCAATTCATTCCAATTAAGACTTACAGCTGAAGCCTCCTTAATCCCAGATGTAAGTAAAGCAACTAGACCCTGACAAGGCACCTCGCTCAGAACATCCAGGTGGAACTAGTCACAATGGTATGCTGCCAATTCAAAAGCAAGCACCTGCTGTAATGAAACATTTAGCCTTCAACCTGGACGCCTGATGAGTCCTAAGCTAACTCTCACTTTCTTATGTGCTCTAAATACAGTCCCTTTAAATGGGAGCAAGAACGCCATAACCTAACTCTTCGAAACAGAAATTCTAAATCAAAGTTTAAAACAGCTGCAGGACTATAGAACTAGTTTTAATGTTACTCTACAAATAGTTCGAACTCATTTGCTACCACATGCAGCTAACCACTCTCATCTTAATATAAACGAATCCCTTTCAATGTTTTAACACAAAGCCATTAACACTAACTTAAGTCTATTCACCTCAACATCTCACACCATTCTACATAAGCTACTAACAAAAGACACATCAGCAGGCCCCTTGCCCCACAAATACACTTTTTCCAACCCTCCAGGATGTATCTTCAAGTGCAAAAAAGAGATATTTCCAACCCAAGACAGACAAAAGGCACGACCCAGTCTTATTGTACCACCATACCACCATTAAACTCAGGAAAAAACTAATTCTGGACAAATTAAAACTACTCTGCACACAACAAATACCAAAATGTCCAATGTCCTATGATCCATCACTATTCCCTTCCTCTCTCTCCCCGGTGGGAGCCAATAGCAACAAGCCAAAGGATGCAAATGTCAAATAAATCCAATGTCTGAAACAAGAGGAAAACCTGGGGAAAATCCCTCCCATAAATCCTTTATTTTAGCACGAGGCACTGAACGCAACTTGAAATGGCACGCAACCCCAACCACATCGCCCATCCCCAAATGCTAAGGGTCGTAATCAACAAGTTGGCAAGAGGGCGATCAATAATAATGAAAGTACGACTCACTCCCCTCTCCGCACAATAAATAAAGCCAAAACAAGTATTTCAACAAAAGCTAGCACAGGTCTTCCAGTACCTGGTGGAGGTGCCTTTCCGCACATCGCAGATGCTGCATTTAAAGGCTTCGGCGCTGTTCCTAAAGGTGCAGACGCTACAATCCCAAAAGCCTTCGTCTGCAGCCGGTTTCGCTTGTCTTTTTGGCCTTCCGAGGAGTGGAGAACCGAGGAGAGAATAGAGAAGAGAAAACAAACGCTGGTAAGCCGTCGTCAATTCACAGGAATCCGACGCTGGAAACTTCTCGCAGCGACCACCCATCCACCCCACTGGCGGGCACTGGGGCGAGAGGCCGACCGGCAACGCGGAGCCGGGCGCCCCCTCCGGCCCCGGGCACCGAGCGCCTGACGGCGGCGACGGCTCACGCGGGGCCGCGCCGAGCGCAGGAAGCGGGCCGACTCGTGGGCGCGAGCGCGGGGCGGCGGGGGCGCGGCGCGGGCCGCGGGCCGGATCCCGAAGGCGGCGAGCAGCCGGGACGGCCGGGCGGCGGCGCGGAGGGGGCCGGCGCCGCGCGCTGCCCGCCCCTGCTCGCGCCCTCCCGCCCGCCCCACCTGGTTAAATCTCCCTTTGTCTGGGCGGAGCGGCGACGGCGGAGGGCGGCTGAGGAGGAGCCGCCATGGCTGCGGCGCGCACGGCCGCCGGCCCGAGCGGAGCGACACCGCCTCCCTCCGCCCCCGGGTCTCCATCTTAGCGCGCCTCCCCCGCGCGGCCGCTCCGGCCTAGTCGCCGGTGTCCCCGCCCGCCGCGGCCGCCCTCCCCTTCCGCCCCTTCGGCGCCCGGCAGGTACCTGGTCGGGCTCTTCTTGTCGCCCATGGTCATGGACGGGCTGGCCCCCGGCGCCCCACAGCTGCGCGCGCCTCCGCTCAGAGGAGAAGCGCGGTCCGCAGCGTCGCGGAGCGGCCCCCGCCCTCCCGCGCCGCCCGCCCGCCCTCCGCCGCTGGGCTCGAGCTCCAGCCGCCGCCGCCGCCGCCGCCGCCGCTGCCGCCGCCGCCAGTCTCCGGACGAGACTAGTCCCCGCCAGCGCCGCCTCCGCCGAGTGACTGACGAGGGGCGGGGCCGGGCGCCGCGCGTCATACACCGGGCAACCAATAAGAGGACGACGACCGGCGCCGCGGGGGCGTGGCGTAGCGCGCGGGAGGGCGTGGCGCCGCGGGGGGGCGGGGCGGCCGGCGTGCGTGCCCGGGAGTGTGTGTGCGCGCGGGGGGCGCGCGTGCCTGCCGGTGGCCCCCGCGGCCCCGGCGCGTCTGAGCGTGCGAGCCCGGCAGGGAGCACGTGGCCGTGCCCGCGGGCCCCCGTGGCTCTGTGGCGGCCCCCACTCGCTGCGGAGCCCTGTGCGGCCGACGCTGGGACTCTGGCCCCGCAGCGGCTCCGCTGAAGTAGTTCCGCGCAGTTTGCGCGCGCCGCGGGGGGCTGCGCCTCGAGGCCCGCGTCTCCCGCACTGCCGCTTCTGCCACGAGGGGCTTTGTGGCTGTCTTCCCCAAGCGGCCCTCTCGGGCGGCAGCCAGACCTGCACCCTCCTGAGCCGGGGCGCCGGAGGGAACTCTGGAGAGGGTGTGGCGCAGCCTCGGGCCCCCGCAGCCGAAATAGGGCGTTTCCCCGGGGAAGTTGCTGTTCAGATCCAAGCGACCACATGCCCGCTTTCCAACCTCGTGTCGCGGTTCCTGCCTCTGCGAAATGAGGCTCCTAACGCTCCTCCCAGGAAGGGCACGGTGGATGAAAAGCACTCTAACCTGTACCCCGCACTTAGGAAGTACCAGGGCCCGACTCCGTTCCCTCCGGCGTCTGAGATTGGGAGAAAATTGGTACCCCTCACTTTCTGCCTTGCTCCAAGCATGCTCTTGCTACAGGGTTTTGTGACTCAGGACCCTCTACCCCCAGGCACTACAAGGAACCAAGTGGGGGAATGTCTTACGATTAAAGGAAGCCCCAGGTCGGGAGCGGAGGGGCGAGAAACAGGACCAATAGGTGATGCTAAAAGGTGGGGGCAGAGATGGGGTGTGGGGGACCGATAAGAGCAAGAGCTCTGGTTGACTTGCAAACTCAAAGTAGGTAGTTATCAGGACTGGCTCTAGGGAGAGGAGCAAAGCGGGAGACCCACTGAAGTTCCAGGAGAGCCAGAAAGCAGGAAGTCCTGGGATCTGAAGGGAGAGAATAACAGAGGGAGGCTCTGTGACTAAGATAAACTTGATCAGCACTAGATGTCCTCCAGGCAGGCACACCCAGGAGGGCCAGCTACAGTGTTCAGCAAGGGTCAGCAACCTCTGAGACCTGGGCCACTTACTTCTTAGGAGTGAAGGAGGAAGAGGAGGAAGGATGAAGTCCCAGGGGCAAAGGGGCCAGAGATAACCAAGGAATGTGCATGTCAAGGCATGGCCCTGGGCCAGCAGCCTTGGCCCCTAGGGTCGGCTTGGAGTATTTCCAGCATTCTGCCCCTGGTGCATTTAAAAAAAAAAAAAAAAAAAAAAAATCTCTTTGGAGGGGGAGGCAGGGAACCACTGAAGGAACTGATGCAGCTTAGTTCCTGCCTAGCAAGCAGGAGGTCCTGGGTTTGATTCCCAAGCACTGGGCAAATGCAAAGAATAAGTAAAAAGAATAAATGATCTCCCCGAAGTCAAGAGAGGGTAGGTGGGATCCACAGGTCATAGGAAGGAGACTGACTTTATTTTTTATGTAGAAGTAAAACACAAACTTCAGTCTTGCACCTCAGTGCAGATTAGTCATGGCCTTGTCTACACCATGTAGGTAAGGGTGTTCTTTTCACCATCCTCCAACCTGCCTAGCCTCCAACCAAGGCAATCACTTTACTTCAACTTTGGTCAGCCAACATCAGTTTTGTCTCTTCATGAACTATCCCTAGAGTCATTTGGTATGCCTGGGCGGAACGTTTTCCTCTCTGTGGTAGAGATGGAATCATGGTAGGCAAGCTCTGCCTCTGACTTACACTCTCAGCCCCTGGCTGACACTTCTGAATAGGCAGACTTTCTTTGATATTCTTCCATTCTGTTGCCTGCATCCAAGTTCACACCCCTTTCTTTGCTTAATCTGGTAGCATCCCATGGCAACCACACCATCCTTTATCTTTAGGACACCTTTTCCAGGATGTCTTTTGTGGGGTGTGTGTGCGCATTCGTCTTGTGTTACCTTTTCAAAAGAGCTCATTTATTTCTAGGAACTTACTAAGAGACAGCAGATTCTTATTCCACTATTGTCTCAGGAATTCTGATTTTATTCAGTTGTGGGAAATGAGATTCCATCAGAAGTGTCTTTCTAGTTCCAGGAACACCCCACCCCTAGATTTGGGGGCTCATGCTCCATGACTTGAGCTGGGTAGCCTGCAGATCTTCCTTCAAACATTGCAAGTAAGAGGTGAAAGCCCCTCCCTCGTCCTCTGGCTCCTACACTTGAGCTCAGGAAAGAAAGGACAGCAAGTGTGGTGCGGCCCCACTTCAATCCCAACACCCAGCAGCAGAGTCGTGTGGATCTCTGAATTAGAAGCTAGTCTGGCCTGAACTTGAAGCCAGCCAGGGCTGAATAGACCCTGACTCAGATAGATAGATAGATAGATAGATAGATAGATAGATAGATAGATAGAATAGGATAAATAGATAGACAGACAGGCGGATGGAGACCACTGGTATATTCCAAAGAAAGGGTCTTGAAAATTGTCACTGTAGCTTGCTCTTCTCTTAAAATTTTCTACTGCTACCCTCAAACTGGGCTAGCCTAAATACTCAGACACTGAAACTCTGAACCTGAAAATACCCAATAAAGGCATGATAAACAAATGGGAGAAGCAAGCCTGTCTCCAAGTACCTCAAGGTTTCCCCCAGGCCCTCCCATGTCGCCCTAATGGTTTGAGTCTCCACTGGCAGTCTAGGCTGAGGTTTACAGTGAACTGAGGACAGTGAGGGCTAGACATGAAAATGTTTCCCTATGCCCAAAGAAACTACCACCAACAGATGGGTCTTAGAAGAACTATTTTTTAAAGATTTTTTAATTTTATTTTATGTGGATGGGTGCCTTGCCTGCATGCATGCAGATGCACCACATAATTGCCTGGTGCCCACAGAGGCACTGATCTTCTGGTACTGTGAGTGAACAACTCTGTGGGTACTGGGATCTGAACCCAGGTCCTCTGGAAGAGCTAGCAACCAGCGCTCCCAGCCACTCAGCCTTCTCTCCAGCCCCAGGAAGAACTATTTTTCACTTGGGATTATTTTCTTGACATTTTTTTCTTCTCTTAAATGATTGGCTCGTTTCAGTATTCCTTCTTTGTTGTTTTGTCTTTGTTTTTTTTTGGGGGGGGGCTGTTTTTCAGATAGGGTCTCATGTAGCTGAGGTTGGCCTACTCATGAACCTCCTAACCCTACCTCCCAACTGCGGGATCACAGATGTGTGCCCCACTCCTGCTTATCCCAACTTTAATGGAATAATGGCAATAGTGAATGGTAGTGGATTTTCTCAAAGTGCATTCAGGCGGCCACCAGTTCTAATGTAGGTTACTTTCCCAACTCTACCCAGTCATCTTATCCTTGAAGGAGTTAGGGCACTGAGATCACAATGGCCTTAATGAACCTTCCAAGGGCCAGTGCGATTGAAGGGAGGAGGAGGGGAAAAAACAGTGTCAACAGGTGACTGGAAAAGCCAGCTGAGAAGGATAGAGACTTAGAAAGGTTGAGATTTCAATTGTAATGGCTAACGATTAATGCCCTTCTTTGTACAGAATGTCCCTTTAGAGGGCCAGAGAAAATTGTTTCTTGGAGGGAACAACCAACCACCTGGAGTGTCTCAGGAACTGAGAAGAGACAGCAGGATTCCCTTAAGGACCCAGGGCATATGTGGATAACAGTGAACAAACACATCTAGAGCATCCTGCTGAAGACAGGACCAGCTTCTAGAGGAGAAGCGCTAGTGAGAGGCAGGTGGAGTGTCCCTGACCATCTGTGCTGAAGAAGCTTACCCAGATTTTGCACTGTCACCTGTGTGAGTGCTGTCAGATAGGACCTTGCATTAACCTGTGCCTCATGCAGCAGGAAGAGGCACAAGTCACAGTGGAGCTGGTGCTGAGAACTGCAAGCCTGTGGCACACACACATTCACACGCCCACTTTCAAAAAACTCAAAACAACAACGAACCAAAAAAAAAAAATCTGCTGAGCTACGTGGCACACAATTTACTAAAACAAAATCAGGCTAGGCATGACGGTGTACCACTGTAATCCCAGCACTCGGGAAGCAGAGGAAGGTGCATCTCTGAGTTTGGGGCCAGCCTGGTTTACGGAGTTCGTTCCAGGACAGCCAGAGCTATGTAAAGATTCTGTCTCAAAGCAAAAAAAAAAAAAAAAAAAAAAAAAAAAAGGCATAAAAGTCTAACACATAACACATAAGGAAGAGAATAGAAACAGGTGAGTCTCACAGTTGAAGATAAAGAACTTTTGGAAGATGACACAGAAAAGGGAAGGTTTGGGGCCGAGGCTGTAATGGGATTGGCAGAGTGGTCCAACAGCATGCAGGAAGCCCCAGTTCCATCCCCAGCACTGCATAGATCAAGCACAGCAGCACACATCTGTAACCCCAACCCTCAAGGGGTGGAGGAGAGTAATTAGAAGCTGGAGCTCATCCTCAGGAACACAATGAGTTCTAAGTCAGCCCGTGCTATGTGAGACCCTGTCTCTAGACAAAATCAAGTTGTCTTCACTTTGAAAATCACTGTTAAGAAAACTAAGAGAAAGCCAAAAGTTGGTAGAGTGTTTGCCTAGCACTTAGGATGCCCTGAATTCCATCTTCAGTACTATATAGATCTGACACGGTGACCCTGACCTATAAGCCCAACTCTGGCGAGGTGGAGCAGGAGGATCAGAAATTCAAAGTCCTTTTCAAGTACATAGTGGGTTCAAAGCCAGCCTGAGCTGTATGCAACCCCACCCCACCCCCCAAAAAATGCACACACACACACACACACACACACACACACACACACACACACGAGACAGATCTGAAATAAGCCAAAGACTAGAGGCAAATATTCTCAGGATACATGGATGATAGAGGATTTGTATCTTAATGATACCGTGAGCAGGAGGTGCAGACAGACATTTCACCAGGAGATACAGAGATGGCAGAAGAAACATGCCCATCAGTATTTGGTGTGGAACCTACACATTGAAGCCACAGCAATATACCCCTGAGCCTCAGAGTGGCTTAAGTCAAAAAGCCTGACAATGCCAAGTGCAGGGGAGGATGCGGCACTACCCTCCTTCATTCCCAGTGGGAGTGCAATATGGTACACTTCCTCTGGAAAAACAGATTGGCGGTTTCTTACCAAGTTAAACATACACTTGCCGTGCGAGCCAGCAATCCCACTCCTAAGGATTTACCAAGAGACGGGGAGGCATATGTTCATACAAAACATTATACTTAGACGCTTAAAGCTGCCTTTTTATTGGCACTGAAGTCTGGCAGCAGCCCAAATGCCCCGAGCTGGTGGATCATTAACACATTGTGGCACATCAACAGCGTGGAATAATACTCGGCAGTTAAAAGGACAAACTACCGGCCAGGCGACCGGATACGTGACAAATGCTTTATTCTAAGTGAGAGAGGCCAGTCTCCAAAGATGAGTTACTGTGTGGTTCTACTTAAGATTTTTCTGGAAAAGGTGGAACTAAACAATCCCTTAAATTCAGTGATCAGATTAAGGCTTATTAATCTGCTGTGTGAGGTGCCTTGCCCTAGAGTACTGATGGTCACTGAAAAAGAAGCCCCAGAGGAACTTGAAGAGGTGGGGATGACCCATACTTACAGTAAGAGGCAGAGTCTCATGGCCACAGTCATCAACGGGAAGGACAATCCCCATGTGCCTCAGAGATGGAGGAAACATTTGGCTGTCTACTTTCTGGCTCTGCAGGCTGCTTCAACAGCAGTTAGGGGATCCTTATTTGTGTCTGTGACAGGCACTGCCTTGCTAAGGATGTTCCTAGAACTTCTCGAGATACTTAGATTAAGACCCAGAATCTTGCCTGTGGTACTCCAGACTCCTCATCTTCCTGCTCACACAGCATCTTCAGTCCCCAGCTTGACTCTGGGCACCCTGGTGCCTTCCCATTCTCTGCCATGCACAGGCCTCCTAAGGCCTTTCTGCCTATTCACTCTTGGATGTCTCTATGGTTCCAGGCTACCCAGTGTCCTGGTGCCTGCTAAATCCCTCTTCAAAAATCCTCAAATGTCTTACATAGCTTAAGCTCAAGTCATCAACACCCTTCAAACTGCTACATTTCCCCCCTTAGATGATTAAGCCTGAATCTGCACCCAATAACTTCCACCAGAATGCCTGCCCGCCTGCCTGCCTGCCTGCCTGGGATTGATTAGAACTTAATTTCTACAGGACAACAGCTCTTCTTTCTCCAGTCTATACCTGTAGTGTCTAGATTAGAGTAGAAAATGTCCCCAGCCCAGTAGACACTCAGTAAAACTTGAAGGCAAGACAAAACCATGTTTATATCGACTCTCTTCTTAAAGCCTCAAATGACCCAGCAAGTTAAGGGTCAGTCACCATTCCTGAGCCATAGAGATGGTTCAGCAGGCAAAAACACTTGCCTGGCAAGTCTGTGGATCTGAGGAAGATCCCCAGGACCCACATAAAAGCCAGACACTGTGGCTCCCATCAGTAACTCCAGACCTCGTATATGGAGATAGGAGGTCGAGATAAAAGAATCAGCTGGAAGGTCTCTCATAAGCTATGAAGCAACAGAAATAATGAAGAGGTCCTGCCTCAAAAGCAATGTAGGCAGAAGAATCCTCTGACCAATACTTGTTTGGAGTGAGTGTATCTGCATTCTCCTCTGTGTTCTCTCTCTCTCTCTCTCTCTCTCTCTCTCTCTCTCTCTCTCTCTCTCTCTCTCTTTCTCTCTCTCTCCCCCCCCCTCCTCTGCCTCTCCTTCTTTTCTCATGCACAATAAACTTTAAAAGAAAGACTTGCCCTCTCTTCATTAGGTAGTCGAGCAAACTGACTTGCCAGCGATGGTCACACATTCCTTTAACTCCAGAACTTGGGAGGCAAAGGCAGGTAGATCTCTGTGAGTTTGAGGCCAGCCTCGTCTATAGAGCTAGTTCCAGGATAGCCAAGGCTACACAAAGAAACCCTGTCTCAAGAAGTCAAATTTAGAAAGAGGAGGAGCAGGAGGAGGAAGAGGAGGAGGAGAAAAGAGTAAGCATTGCCCTTACAGAGGACTAAGACCTCCACAGATAGACAGACAGACAGACAAATGGACACACACACATCATATATAGAATAAATCTTATATACTTAAATGTTTCCTGGGTAAATCTATGTTGTGAGCCTGTCTGATTGCTAGCTTTTGCCTGAGCAGAGCAGCCACAATGAATAGGGCACTTTGTGCTCCTTGGTTTGGACCTGTGATGTGCAGAAGGGGTACATACACACAAGCCCCAAACCCCATTACTTCCCCACTGGATACTTGATTTCTCTAATCTTACAATCAGAGTTGCTACACTCTGAGGACAGAGAGAAGAGTTAAGACATTTCAGTTAGTTCAGGGACTGTAACAAACATCTTCACATTCGAAGTCCTATGTGAATCCCCGACGTGACCCTCTTTAAGTTGAACCAGCTGGCTCCAGTGGGGTATGAAATTTAAGCAAGGAACTTCCCACTGACATGAGTTTATAGCCAGGCTGACAACAATCCCGCTTTCTGGCTGTTGACTCTTTCTACCAGAACAGAATGGAAACCTTATAAATCAAATAGCCTGCTATTCATCAGCTCATTGTAGTCATGAAAACATCTGATATTGGATCAGTGAGACATCTCAACATGTAAAGGTCTTTCTACGAAAGTCTAGTGACTGGGGAAGTTCAGTCCCTGAAGCCAGCCTAAGGTGTACAATGGCTACTGACTCCAAGTTGTCCTGGCTTCCACGTGTGTACTGTAGCATGCCTACTCCCCAACATACACCATGCACAGTAATAACATAAAATTAGAATAAAACATCTCCCTGGGTTCGGTCCCCAGCTCCGAAAAAAAAAAAAGATAGAATAAAACATCTAATATTGGAGTCTAGCTCATGGTATGGAACTTTCATCTCCTCCTGATCATTATGTTGAAGACCTCTCACCCTTGCCACTTCAGAATGTGATGTATTTGGAAACGACATCTTTAGAGGTGATTAAATTAAAACAAAACCAATAAGGTGGGACATTAAAACAAAGCCAATAAGGTGGGACCAGCAATCACCCCACTTTAAAAAAGAAGAATCTTTTGAGTCATGGTCTCATTGTGTAGTCTTGACTGGCCTGTAGACCAAGACGGCCTTTAACTCATTGAGGTCTGCCTGCCTCTATTTCCTGAGTGCTGGGATTAAAGGTGTGCACATTCGTGCACAAGCATGGGCAAGCGCGCGCGCGCGCGCACACACACACACACACACACACACACACACACACACACACAAACACTCACACACATAGTGTCTCCTTAAACAAAATTCAAAGTCAGGCATGGTAGCACATGTCCGATATCCCAGAACATATTGAGTTCCAGTCTAGTTAACATGACAAGAGCCTGTTTTACAAAAACAAAAACAAAAAAAAAAAAAAAAAAGAGGGGAGGGGAGAGAAGGGAGACACTGAGGAGAGAGATAAGGAAAAGAAAGAAGGAAAGAAGAGGTGAAGGGGAAAGAGGAGGAGGGGTTAAAAGGAAGAAGAGGATGGGGAGGGAGGTGAGGCCTGTACAGAAGAAGGAAGCAGAGGAGGAAGAGGAGGAAACAACTGGCCACATTCAGAGATCTCAAAAGTCTACCCTCAAAGGAATGGCCTTGTGAAGGAGGCACACCAGAGACCAGATCTGCCAAACACCTTCAGTCTAGACTTCCTACTCCAATACTGTGGAAAAAAATCCATTTTTGTTCCATAAAGTGTTTGGTCTGTGGTGTTCTGTTACAGTAATTCTAGCAAACCAACATATATGATGAGTTTGTGGGTGGAGATCCCCTGAGGTTAACAATCGCCCGTAGATAACAGAGTTTGCTCAGGTGGGTGCTAAGCCCAGGAGGTTTTGTTCTCTTGTAGCAGATTCTCTCTGTATAGTCTACACTGGGCTTCAACCCCCTTTTAAAAATTAACTGTGTCTGTCTGTGTTAGACATATATGGGTAAAGGTGTGTGCTAGGGTTCGTGTGTGGATCACAGTACGACTTGCAAGAATGTGTTCTGTCTACCTTGTGGGTTCTGGGGAAGGACTCCATGTTTTCAGATTTGTCAACAAGTATCTTTACCCACTGAGTTATCTTGCTGGTCCCTGGATTTAATATCTTTTTCTTTTTTATGGTTTATCTTTGTGTATGTATACATGTGTGTATGTGAATGTATGTGCATACGTGTGTGGGAGTACTCTCAGGGGACAGAAGACAGTGTCCTACCCCTTGCCACTGGAGCTAATAGGACTTGTGAGCCTTCTGATTTGGGTCCTAGGATCCAAACTCTAGCCCCTGTGACTGAGCATTTACTGTGAAGCCAACTCTCCAGCCCTCGGTTTAAAACTTGATCCTCCTGACAGGTGACAGTGGTGGTGGCAGAGGTGGCAGCTGCACGCCTTTAATTCTAGCCCTCGGAAGGCAGAGGAAGGGAGATGTCTGATTTCCAGGAATGTTAGGGATATAAAGAGGAAAACCTGTCCTGTTTTAAAAGAGAGAGAGAGAGAGAGAGAGAGAGAGAGAGAGAGAGAGAGAGAGAGAGAGAGAAGAAAAAAGAAAAGAAAAAAGAAATGAAGGAAGGAAGGAAGGAAGGAAGGAAGGAAGGAAGGAAGAAGAAAAGAACAGAAGACTTGATTCTCCCATCTCAGGCTCTCTAGTAGTAGAATTAGGTATGTACTACCCAGCTTAGCATACTTAGGGTGTTTTTAAACCCAGTGGATACTAACAATAACCCTGTGAGGCAGCTTCCATTATGATGCCCTTGTTTATTTATAAAGGAAACCAAGGCCAAAATAAATGGGAGAGGAGGAGGGAAGGAGAAAGGAGGGAGGTTCGCTTGCTTGAGTCACGAACTGAAAAGTAACTAGGCCAGGAGCTGAATCCTGCTACCTGGGCTCTGAAGGTTCGAGTGAGTTAACTGTGGTCGTTCCCTGATCGTAGTTCAAATGAGGAACTGGAGGGCTCAGACTCTGGTGTCCCACATCCATGCAGCCAGCCAGGGTGTGGTGAAACCAGAATTTCAAGTTCTCTCAAGTCACCACACACCAGAGCCCTGGAACTCAAGAATGCTGAGTATGGTTACCTAGAGGTAGGAAAGAGACCCAAACTGGAGGAACAAGAGCAGAAATTCTATGAATCTGAGGATGGCGTGATGGCTCAGTGGGTAAAGTCACTTATCATGCAGGCCTAGTGTCCTGAGCTTGATCCCCAGAACCCGTGGAAAGGTCGAAGGAAGAAACAGAATCCACAAGATTGCCATGATATATGCTGGCACACACATGCGCAAACACATGCACACACACGCACACACATACACATGCACGAATGCACCCATGCACGCACTCATGCGCAAGCGCCTATGAATCCACATGAACACGGGGGAGGGGCACACTCAGGTCCTCAGGGATCAAGGAGCACACCTCTATCTCTATGGCAATATGTGATGATGAACAGACACCATGGGACCAGACGGACCCTCCACTCCACATGGGGACTGAAGCTGAACAGAGGTCACAGTAAAAATCAAGAGGACAAGAAGGAGCAGTGGCCTGGTACTGCAGGGCAATCCTGTGCTGGATACTTGGCAGCCAGTCCAGTCTCAGAGCATCTGATGAACCACAACACCAGGGTGACTTCACTCTGAAGACAATGGCAGAGCATTCGCAGTTATAAGCAGTGAAGACGCAGGATTCACACGGTTTTTTTAAAGTCTCTTTGACAGCAATGTGGATAGATGATAGTGGTTTGAGGGTCAGCGTGCGAAAGAAAACAGAAACATCAGTAATGTGTGTGTGTGTGTGTGTGTATAGTCATTATGTATATGTATCAGTGTGTACATGCATACATACACATATCAAAGAACTAAAAAGGGAGATGAAGGGTTCATGCTGAAAATCTCTTGGATTGATTGAATATTGGGTTTCAGGGATAATGCATGGGGAGGAAACAGTGATTGGGAGGGTATTAACAGAGATAGCATCAGGAGAAGGTGTTTAGACAGGAACTATGAGGTGAATTGCTGGGATGACAGATGTGATTAGGGCCTTGGGGCTACGGGAGAGCATTTGCCTAGAATAATAAAGCCCGGGGCTCAAAGGCACACCACACCATGCAGTTCGATGTGTCACTCTGAATGCAAGTGACAACAACATGATAATGCCATGACAAAGACATCTACACACACAAATGAACCCTCTGTGAACCATGAGAGAGTGCATTACTTAACATGCTGTCTGGGAAGAACCCAAGCCCCAACCCTTCTCTTATTTGTGGCAACTTAAGGATGCAAAAAAATGCCACCAGTCCTCTGTCACAAGGAACACACCTTAAGAACCAGGAGACTGACTGTCTTCCATGTGTTCTTTTAGGAAGGAGAAAAACATTCTTTAATCCGTTTCAGAAAAACTCCCCCTCTGTCAGATACCAATCATCAAGAATGTAACAACAGTCCTGGACCCACCACCACATTTCTGCAAGGTGCTGTGCACATGCAGGCACATAACAGCACATAAAAAATGGACCATAAGTAAATAAGGACAACGGGACATACTGGGCAGATGATATATAAGAGTTAACTGAGGGGAAGCTCTAAGGCTAAGCTACAACAGGGATCCAAGCACAAAGAAGAAAAGGGAACCAAATGCAAGGGAGGATCTCCTGAGGTCTAGCTCACTGCAAGGGAGGATCTCCTGAGGTCTAGCTCACTGCAAGGGAGGATCTCCTGAGGTCTAGCTCACTGCAAGGGAGGATCTCCTGAGGTCTAACTCACTGCAAGGGAGGATCTCCTGAGATCTAGCTTACTGCAAGGGAGGATCTCCTGAGGTCTAGCTCACTGCAAGGGAGGATCTCCTGAGGTCTAACTTAATAGCTGAGTCTTGGTTTTGGATCCAGAGGCCTGCACTGGGATTCCAGTCTCACAACCCTTTCTGTGTCATCAGTGGAAGCTTCTTAGTTACTCATGGCCTTGGTAGGTCAGTAAGCCTACCCTCCAGAGGTGACAGAGGACAACTGGGAAAGGGGCAGGGACACAAAGTACCCATACAACCACACAATCTTGGCCAAGGCAGTGAAGCAAAAGGGTGCCACCCAGAAAGCTCTAGAAAGTAGAGGAGAAGCTAGAGATGACCAGGACAGAGGGACACTGAGGTTAAGTCACTAGAGAACCCCTTATTACTAAAGAGAAATGGGCCAGAAGAGAACTGAAAACAATGTTTTCTGGGATAAACAACTGGAAGGCCACTGTTTCCCTTGACTCGGGGCAGGAGTCTGGACTCGGGGGCTTAGAAGAAAGATCATCCAGCAAGACCCAAATCCAAGGTTCTTGGCTGGCAGCAAGGGCTCTGTTCTGAGGATTCCCCTCTGTATCGTGCCTCAGAAGCACTCATTTTCGGGCTATGTAGCTTAGTTGGTAATTAGTCGGATAAAGCCCTGGGCTCAATACTGAGCACCAGACCCAGCTGTGTGTGGTGGTGAACGCATGTAACCCTGGCACAAGGGAAGTATAGACAGAGGGTCCAAAGTTCAAGGATGTTTTCTATTACACAGAGAGTTTGAAGTTAGTCTGGATGCACGAGTGCAGAGGAAATGAGAAGGGAGGAGAGGGGAGGAGAGGAGAAGGCAGGGAAGAAAGGAAGAGAGGGGGAGAGGACAGGAGGGGAGAAGGAAAAGACTGGAAGGAAGGAAAGGGAAAAGAAAAAAAGAGGGAAAGGGAGGGGAGGGGAGGGGAGGGGAAGGGAGGGGAGGGGAGGGGAGGGGAGGGGAGGGGAGGGGAGGGGAGGGGAGGGGAGGGGAGGGGAGGGGAGGGGAAGGAGTCCAGAAATCTGAACAACAAGATTTCTGTTCATGAATGAAATGGCCCCTCTTCAACATATTCTTTAACTCTTTGCAGATAAAGAAAAGGTAGCTGTTTCCTTACCTTTTGTCTTTCGGGCAGTAAAGGAGGAGCCTTCTTTCCAGGCTGTGTGTTGTAATACTTTGGAGAGTTTCTGTTTACACTAGTGTTTCATTGTTTTGTTTTGTTTTTTGATCTGACAAATTTCTCAAAAATAAAAAGCAAGCAAACAAACAAACAAACAAACAAACAAACAAAAAGAAATCCAAAACAACATACGTGCTTGGCATTAAACGCAGAAAGTTCCAGCTCCCCTACCCCCTTTGTATACTGTTGGAGGAAACCACAGAATCTGGCAAATCCCCCTTTAATACATGACAACAGTTTCTTTTCAGGCTCTTTCGGTCACACGAATCACGTTGATCAGGGCTGTCATGAAAAGCCTGATAGTTCACCCTTTGCAGAATGTCTCTGGGCAATGTCCTGTGGGCAGAGCTTAAGCAAGGTCGATTTCATGACCTCCTTCCTGATACCCCACCCCCTCAGACTCTCTCAGCTTCCCCAGTCACTGATCCTTCATCCCTAGTTACAACCACAGCTGCTACTGTTTCCTGACTCTGGTGGGAAGAGTGGGCTTAGGGCCAGGTCTACTGTCCAAGGCTCCCCACGGAAGATGCTAGAAGTGAGCAGTGCATTCTCTTTCACCATCAGTGACCTTTGCAGAGCATCAGGATTGCAACATGCACAGTACAAAGGTCTAGCCTGTATGTGTCTGCACCTGGCTTGGTTATTCAAATGGAGCTGACCTTAAAGCCAAGCACTGGGTCCTTACTCTCATATTCAGGCAGAGGGTTGGATGTCAAATATGAATATGGATTTAGGATCCTCTCCCCAGGCTGTTGGGACTAAGGGATACATATTAACCACTAGCAACTCAGCTCCTAGAACACCAGACCCTTTGCCAGAGCATGCACACTTTTTCTGGATTCAATAGTATCTTTGCCCCCTAGAGAATCCAGGCAATCTCTTGCGTCTCAGCAGAGACATGCTACCAAGGTAATTTCTCATACTAGGAAAGGCTGGGGAGATGACAACATTTCCTTAGCGCATCTCAGGATTCTGGGCCCAAGATTGGGAGTGCAGAGCAATGTGACATACTAGGAGTCCTCAGCTGTCCCTAACTCTGAGCAACAACTTCCTCTTGGATGGGTGGATGTGTCATACAAGGTTGAGAGAAGGCAGAGCTGGGCTGCTGTGTCTATAGAGGGGTGAAGGAGACCACCAGATTCCTGGGCACAGGTCTGGACCCGAGCCTTCAGATCCCAGAAGAGGCTTCAAGACAGAATGAGCATGATTTTATCCAACAGGCGTTTATCAAGGCAGTATCTTGAATGGCACTGATACTCAATGTGCTGAGCACTGGTGGGCAGAGTCCTGTAGACTATTATGGGATAAGAAGATTTGACTAGGATACTCGATAAAAGATTTGTAGGAAGAACAGAGATGTTGCTCAGTTGGTAGAGTGCCTTCCTAGCAGGCATGAAGCTCTGGTCTCTAGTACTTCATAAAAATGGGCGTGAAATGCAAGCCTACAATGTCAGTACTGAGAAAGTAGAAGCGGGAAAATCCAAAGTTTGAGGTTATCCTTGGCTACACAGTGGCTGGGGCTGGGGATGAAAAACACAAACACTTTCAGAGGTGTGAACTGACCAACCAAGGCTGTGGCAGTGAACAGGGAAAGCTGCAGAAGACTTTCAAGCAAAGAGCTCGTGTAGTGATTTGGATAGGTTTGGCCTCCTTAGACTCATGTGTTTGAATACTTGGCCCATACGGAGTGATACTATTAGGAGATATGTTCTTGTTAGAATAGGTATAGCCTTGTTGGAGGAAATGTGTTACTATGGGCTTTGAGGTCCAATGCTTAGGCTCCGCCCAGCTGCCTTCAGATCAAGATGTGGAACGCTCAGCTCCTTCTCCAGCACGGTGACCACCTGGATGCTTCCATGCTTCCTGCCATGATGATAATGGACTGAACCTCTGAACCTGTAAACCAGCCCCAGTTAAATGCTGTCCTTTATAAGAGTTGCCTCGGTCCTGGTATCTCTTCATAGCAATAAAACCCTAACAAAGACAGTGAGTTTTAGCATTTTGGTGATTAGCCACTATGTGTATGTGTTGGGAGGTAGTTTAGAACCTGAGCTTCTGGCTGTGGTGAGGAGCAACGAAGAGAAGGGTAGACAAGGAATCTGTAGCAGACAGAGTTCAGTTTAGGAAATGTGGTGTTGATGAGGTGTTGGTGGGGGTGGCTGTGGATCTGGTGCTGAAAGAACTCCTCCCTTGAAAATATGTCTGGAGTGAAAGAGGCAGGGCTAGTTATGGCTTGCCTAGCAAGCATGAAGACCCGAGTTCAGATCTCTGGAATGCATGTAAATGTCATATGTGCATGGTGGTAGGCCTGTCATTTCAGCCTTGGAAAGGGGAGACGACCAAGCTGGTGAACTTTAGGTTTCATTGAGAGACACTGACCAAGGTGGAGGAGGCCAATTCCTGACATCACCTTTGGGCCTCCACGTCCCTATACCAACCCTACCATACACACATGTCCACACACTTGTAAAGATGCATGCAAACAAGCATGCACACATATACATATAAATCATACAAACACATGAAAACATGGAGAGGGAAAGATAAGGACAGAGGACACGAATGTCCACAGACTGTCACCAAAGTCTTAGACTGGAAGGCAGCTTTGCAGAGTACGAATTTAATGAGGGGCAAAGGTCAAAGGCAGATTGTGAGGGTTTGTGTGTGGCTAAGAGGCAGGAAAGGAAGGGACACAGAAGAGGAACCAGCGAGCTGGAAAGAAAGAATGATATTACTCACTTAATGGGGAGTTCACTGTAAGAATGAATGTACAGGGGCCAGGGAGGATGGATCAGTGGGCAAAGGTGTTTGCTACCAAGTCTGATGACTGGAGTTCCACACCAGAGCCCTCATGAAGCAAGGAGAGAACCACAAGAAGCTCTCTGACCTCCACACATGTGCACATGCAGATCTGTGTGCACATGCTTGCACACGTATGCACACATGCAAAAATGAATAAATCAATGTAGGAAATGACTGAGAATATGTTGGGGAGCCTGGTAGCTCATATCTATAATCCCAAAACTCAGAAAGCTGAGGCAAATGGATTGCCATGGAGTTCCAAAGAAAGGAAAATAAGACCCCTGCCTTGCAAGAGCAAGGACCTAAATTGGTTCCTGGAATCCATGGTTAAAAAAAAAAAGGCAGGGTGTGGTGGTACACACCTTTAATCCCGGCACTACAAAGGCAGAGGACAGTGGATCTCTAAAATGGAGGCCAACCTGTTCTATAAAGTAAGTTACAGGATAGTAAGGGCTACACAGAAAAATTCTGTCTTGAAAAATCCAAAATGGAAGGAAGGAAAAAAGGAAGGAAGGAATATAAAAAACAATCCAAGTATGGTGGCACACACCTTTAGTCCCAGCACTTGGCAGGCAGAGGCAGAGGCAGGTAGATCTCTGAGTTTGAGGCCAGCCTGGTTTATGGATTAAGTCCCAGGTCAGCCAGGGTTTCACAGAGAAAACCAACCAACCAAAAACAAACAAACAAAAAACAGATGTGGTGGCTTGTATTTGTAATCCCAGCATGGAGAGACGGAAACAGGATGATCCCTGGGGCTCGCTGACCAGCCAGAGGTGATTTCTAGGTCAGCGAGAGACATTGTCTAAAACTAAAAAGACATAAAGAAAAGATGGACAGACAGTGTCTGAAGAATGGCACAGAAGACAATGACAGCCGTGACATATATGCACATGCCCTCACATGCAGTTCTGTCCCCCACAGCCGAGCACACAAGTACACACAACACATATACACACACACACACACACACAGAGAGAGAGAGAGAGAGAGAGAGAGAGAGAGAGAGAGAGAGAGAGAGAGAAACTAAACTAAAAACCAGGAACAATAACCAGGCAGAGCATAACTCCGTACACAGATACTCAGAAAGCTGAGGCAGAAGAATCATGTTGAGAATTTAGAGGCTGATCTCTAAAGTTCAGTTTACTACTGAGCTCAGCAGTATAGTGCTTGACAAGTATGCATGAGACCCTGGGTTCAATCCCCAGCCCAGGAGAAGCACAATCAAGTCGTTCAGTGGGACAGCTTGGATACAAAGTTCAATGAAGATGTTGGACACGTCAATCAAGAGTTCGTTGTTGACCTTTCCGAGGGCAGATTCACTATGGTGAGGGTGGAATTTATTTTAAGACACTCAATTACTCAAATGTACAGGGAGAAAATGGGAATGGGATGTCTTTATTACTAGGCAGAATTTGAATAGTAGTCCTTCTCTAGGCTCGGTGAATAGGCGAGGAATGCAGCAGTGTAGAGAAAAAGGGATGAACAAAAGCACCAAATGGAGGGACACTGGGAGTGGGTTAAATTGTTTCTGAAGACAGACAGGAGGCCTCTGAGCTGGTCTGACAGCTCGGCAAGAGCTTTAAGTATCTGGGCTTTTCTTTTTCTCTTACACAATCCTGACTATGTGGCTTTTGTCCTTGTACTCATCCTCATGGTCACAAACTAGCAGCTCAGCTCCCAGCATCACATGCCGGAAGAAGGAGGTCACGAGTTCAGAAGAGGCTCCACTGGAGCTCACCTTTCCTCTTCCTTTGTGACACATTCCCTCATTAGCCAGACTTCATTCCCATGTCCTCCCCTAGACCAACGTGGGGAAAAGGTAGACAGGGAAGACTGAAGCAGCTTGCAGAGCCAATTCCTAGCCTAGGGTGAGGTACGTGACTCCCAGTTGAGGAAGAAAGAATCATGAGTTCAGTGCCTCAGGCGTGTAATTACAGCTAGTCTTGAGGCTGAGACAGGAGAAAGGCACATTCCAATCCATCCTGGGTAATTTAACAAAAGTTTGTTTTAGCTAAAACAAGGTCAGGTGTGGCGGCACATGCCCTTAATCCCAGCCCAGGGAGGCAGAGGCAGGTAGATCTCCCAAGTTCAAGGCCAGTTTGGTCTTCAGTGCTCCGTTCCAGGACTAGCAGGGCTACAAAGAAGACAAAAACACAAAGGATAAAAACAAGCAAACAAAACTGGGTGGGAGAGATGGCTCAGTGGTTAAGAGCACTGATTGCTCTTCCTGAGGTCCTGTGTTCAATTCCCAGCAACCACATGGTCACTTACAACCATCTGTCATGGGATCTGATGCTTTCTTTTGGTGTGTCTGAAGACGGCTACAGTGTACTTACACGAATAAAATAAATAAATCTGGGAGGTGTTAAAAAAAAAAACAACCGGGTGTATGCCTGTACTCTCAGCACTTGGGAGGTGGAAGCAGGAGGATCAAGAGTACAAGGTCATTTTCTGTGACATGATGTAGTGGAGGTCAATTCTGAGATAAATGAGACCCTGTTTCAATAAATACATACCTATTTTAGGGTTGTTGAGATGGCTTAGGGTAAAGATGCTTACTGCCAAGTCTGCCAACCCGAGGCTCAATCCCCAGAACCCACAGTGTAGAAAGGCAGAACTGACTCCTGGAAGTTGTCCTCTGGAAGTTGCTATTACACATGTCCTGCAGCCCCTGCGTGCATGTGACACATACGCAAATCAGTAAATAGTTAAATTAAAATAATAAAGTAGAGATAAAACTGGAGGGGCTGAGCTATAGCTCATTATACTGCTCTCCTCATTAAGCTCCTGGGTCAGCCTCCAGCATGGAAGGAGAAAGAGAAGGAGGAGGAAGTCTGGTAGATGAGATGCTTTCACTGTCTGCCATGAGAAGTTATGCTTCCACAAGCACAGCCCTAGGGGCAACACAGGGGTCTTAGAGATCTGGAGAGCTATTCAAACAACTGGCTTCTCCCCATTGCTATTCATAAAAGAAATGTCCTACCATCTGCCAGCTTCGGTATACTCACCGTGGGCAATGGCTCCTTGAGTGGCACTCAGGGACACTAGGAGGTGGGCAGTAATCATGGCAGTGGTGTTGGCTATGATCTGTGTTTGCCAGCGCTGCCTTTGTGCCCTGTCTCAGTAAGTCCTCACATTCCAAGGAGGTGGATTCTGTCTGTGTTTGCATTTAGCAGATGAGGAAACAGAAGTGTGTGTCCAACATCTCTCCGCTATCAGCATCCTACTCAGGGCCATCTCAAGCCAACATCCGTCACCCACTGACTATATTCTTTTATCTGCTCCAATTAAAAATACATGTAGTGTCTGGTCTTGACCTGGAGGTAGAAGGAACTGTGTCAAAGAGCGGGAAATGTGCCGTCACCAGCTCCCTGTATCAGTGGCTGGAATTTCCACCGTGTTGTTTTCTCACGCAAGTGTTTAGCTGAATCAAATGCACTGAACAGCTCATCCTTCCGGCTCTGCCTCTCTGTTAACAAGCCCTCAGTCACACGTCACAGCCCCCAAAGAGTGGGGTCCTCCCAAGTGCTCACTGCCACATGAACAGGATTGGGTAGATGGAGAGCATCTCTTGGAGAACTCAGGAAAGAGCAGGCTTCCAATCAAATAGGACAAAAGAACACCTTGGGCGTTCAGTAAGTTCCTGACAGGAGGCTGGGCTCACATCTTGAGCTTGGAAAGAGGAGCCGACATCCCTGAGCCTCCTACCATTCTGCAAGTATCAGCATCTAGGACTACGTTAGGTGGAATGGAGAAGGAAATATTCGGAGTGTCTAAGCAGTTTGCTTACGATGAGTGTTACTAGTCTAGAGATGAGACTAGAGCCAACCCCAATTTGTCTCTCTACACTCACTTTAACTGCTCACATTACTGCTCTGGCTACTTAAATAATTCCAGGCCTTGCATGGGCTTTGACATGTTCACTCTACACTGGGAGATAGGAGCAGAGGAAGAACCTTAGAAATCCAGAATCCTTCTGGGTCATTAAAATGCTAATTCCAAACCGGCAGCTAGATGGTTAACCGTGGTTGCTTGTCTTAGAAGAAGACCTGGGTTCAGTCCTTGGTAGCCCACACCAGGTGGGCTATTGCAGGGGGATCCAGCACTCTCTTCTGAACTGTATAGGGCTGTGCATGCACATGAAGTCATACAGGCACACCTCATTAAAATATTCCAAGTATGCTTTAAAGAAAATACTCCAAACATAATTAAAATCATCGTAGCATGTTGGGTGGGCATTTTATTAGAGGGAAGCAAAAATAGAGACCATGATTACTCTACTATCCTTTCTAACTGCACCTAGAAGGCTACGGCTACGTGTGTTTCATGGAGAGAACGCTTTGAGACATGACATCCTTCTGGGGTTAATACTGACCATCCTTAGATGTGTTTGTGAGTTTAGGATTTTGTTTTGGATTTTTGGTTTTTGTTGTTTGGGTTTGGTTTAGTTTTTCAAGACAGGGTTTCTCACTGTAGCCCTGACTGTCCTGGAACTCACTCTGTAGACCAGGCTGGCTTCGAACTCAAGAGATCTGCCTGCCTGTGCCTCTTGAGTGCTGAGATTAAAGGTGTGCTCCACCACCCCTGGCCATGAGTTGTTTTGTTTTTGTTTTTTAAAACTAAACCCCTGTAAAACCCAGTTTCTTTTCTGCTGTTCTTGAGGTTATCCACCTGTAGGTAGGACTAGGGTTTCGGGTGTGACAAGGAGAAATTTCTCTTTCTAACACGTGGGAGTTCAGCTCTAGGGACCAGAGTGAACTCTTCCCCCGCCCTGAGAATGACTTCTAGAGCCTGGCTTCCTCTGGTTGAGCAGAAATGGGAAGCCATTATCTAGAAATGAAAATGTAAATTCTAGCTGGGCAGTAGTGACTCCCGCCTTTAATCCCAGCAGTCCTGAGACAGAGGCAGGCAGATCTCTGACATCAAGAACAGCCTGATCTGTAGAGAAACCCTGGGAGATGGGGGTGGGAGTGTGGGGCAAACAAAACAGGAAAAAAAAAAAGAAGAAAGGAAAAGAACAGAGAGAGAGACAGACAGAGACAGAGACAGAGAGACAGAGACAGACAGAAATACAGAGCAGAAGAGTAAAAGGCTATCCCTAGTTCATAGAGTACCACAGGACGGGCACAGGAAGTGAAGGTAAACAGTCCCCATGTCTTTCCCTGGTTATCTCAGGCTGTGGCAGGGTCAAGGCCAACCATCCACTTCAGTTCTCACTGTGAAGGCTCAGTGAGAAGTGGCAGCTGTGGCCTATCACTAGTCTTTCACTCCAGAGTGTTTCTGGGGTAGGGGGGCATTCTCACCCAGCTAAAAGGGAGTTTTTTTGGGAGGGGGGGGACTCTGAGAACTCCTCCATTGTTGAACTGCTTAACTCCTGCGACTCAGGCTGGAAAGATTCAATTAAGAGGCAATTGCAGGGAAACCTCACAACCATGAAAGGCCCAAGGCCACGTTCAGAAAGCTCTCAAGAGCTGTTAGCATGGAACAATTTTGTTTAGTTCCACAAAATTGGCATTGACCCAGGCAGCCCCTGTCCTTTTAGCCCCATCTGCCAGTCTCCCAGCTCCTGGTGGCCCAGGAGAAGGGACAAGCTGGGGTTTAATGTATGAGCTGTGACTGAGGCTTAGAACTCAGGACTGTGTGTCCTTAGGCAATCTGTTTTGCTTCGCTGAGTGCCACTTTCTTCATGGGATTATTGTAATGGAGAAATGATATAATAATGTGTAAAGCACTTCACACTCCACCTATGAAAATTACGCAATAAACGGTCACTATCATTAATCCATAGACTGCAGGGAGGAAGAAGGGAGAAGCAGGCCTGGTCCCTGGCCCCGTTTTGTTCTTAGCACCCTGGTAACTTCTAGTGAACATTATTGTGCGTATGGTCACTTGGGGCAATGCTCACCTAGCTTACATGAGTCCCACCCTCAGCAGTGGTGTGATCCCAACACAGGGGCGATGAAAGTAGCAGAATTAGACGTCGAAGCCCTGTGGCAGTGGCTCAAGCCTTTAATCTTAGCACTCAGGAAGCAGAGGTAGGCGGAACTCTGAGCTCAAGGCCAGCCTGGTGTAGACCGTGAGTTCCAGAGCCGCCATCGAAACACAGGGACGTAGAGAAACCCTGTCTTGAAAAACCAAGGAAGAAAGAGAAAAGAAAAAAAATAATAATTAGAAATTATTATTAGAAGGTCATTCTCAACTACATCCTGGAGACTTGAGGATACTTATGACTGTGCCCCAGAGTAAACAGATAAACAAACAATGCCCATATGTTTGAAAGTAGGTAGATATGGCCATTTTTCTTTTTAGATATTTTACATCGAACTTCTGTGTATAAGGCATTTAGTTAAGTATGACAGTAAAGATGGGGGGGGGGTCTTCTGCTATCAAAATTAGCACTTTGATAGGAAAAGAATCTACAAAATGGCACATGCCAATAATTCGAACACTCAGGAGCCCGAGGCAGCAGGCTTGCCAGTTTAGGGCTAGTCAGAAATGAATAGCAAGACCTTGTTTAAAACCAAACCACACCAAAACAAAAACACTGAACAACAATAAATAGATAAATAAAAAGCTAAAAGTAAAGGTGCTTCTGTTACTGTGAGTTCAGAAAATGTCTGAGCTGGTGGTGGTCTTTAGTGGTGCTGAGGCCCAGCCCAGCACTCTACCATAGAGCCACATCCCCACCTTGTTCTGGAAACTACTACTACCCCTTCCTCTACCAGTTGGAAGAGTCAGCCAATTGGGACACATCTATGCCCCACATCTATCCATAAAAAACCATCCCCTGGGATTTCAGACTTGCATGGATTCAGGTTCAGGAGTAGGGTGGAATGAGTCAGAAGAATCTATTCTTTTTTTTTTTTCTTTGTTTTAAAGCTGGATGTAAAATGGACCCAAGGCAACCTTGGGCTTGACAATTATCAAGAAGCAAAAACAATTCCAGGAGAAGGCAGCATGAGAAGCAAAGGAGCAACAGAGAGGAGGAAGAGAAGGCGAGGCAGATCTTTGGTTTGGCTTTCAATGGTTTTCAGTGCTTCTGAAGTCTATAATCTTTTCAATGGACTTCATGTCTTCACTCCTGCTAGACCCTTCTCATAGGAGGCGCTGGTGGTCTGTTGGTATGTTGGCCACTCTGGTTGGACATAAGAAACTGCAACAGGCCATTCAGATATGACCCCCTTCATCAAAATTACTAATCTTGAAAGCCTGATTGAATTAGCCATTCCGTTTTAGCCCGGGCAGCTGTTTGGTGGTGGATCCTACTCAAACTGGTTCAAGAACAAGGTTTTCGCCTTCTTCCTCTGAATACCACAATTTAAGTGATGATAGACCATTATGAAGAAGTCCCCCCCCACCCCCAAACACATGCTTCTGCGGAAATAAAATCCCCAAAGTTGCACATCAGAGAGAAACACACTTAACGGTCTTCTCAGCCTGTCTTTTGATTTCTAGGAAGGGAGTGTGTGTGTGTGTGTGTGTGTGTGTGTGTGTGTACGCTTGTTGTTGGGTTTGGGGGTTGTACACATATGCTTAGTCCATGCTGGTTTACAAGATATTTTATGCCAGCACCACCCAGTCATGTAGAGGATAGTGACATCTAGTCAACATTGTGAAGACAGAATCCATCCTGGAGCTCTTTCTTAAAGGCCCAAGCACAATTACCTTAATCCAGGCATCCTTTCTACACATTCAAGGCTTGCTAGTACATTAACAACATTATTTTGCCACTGCCAAAGTCTCTGCGATTCAATTCACGGGAGTCTATGAAGGCATTGCAGTTATGGACTTATGCATGTGGCCAGTGCACCAATTGGCATCTTGGGACCTTTCTGGGGCATTGAGGTCAAAGTTTAGTGATGCGCAGAGTTGTTGTCCTAATGGTGAGTATTGATTGGCGCCTCTGAAGCAACCCGCAGGCACTCAGTCTTTCTCCAGCCAGACGCCAGGCTCCTGTAGAGAAGGGGTGTGCTTCCTAGAGAGCCTCAGAAACAATGCTTGTGACACTCAAGCCTGAACTCTCAGAGAGTGACAGATTGCTTCAGCAGGGTAAGTGGAAAGTGACAAATAGCATCATGCAACATCTGCATAGCAATGATTTTCGCTAGGAAAGTCCTGAAAAAACCAATAAATATCGCATACATATAGGTATTTATTTTAGTTTTCTGTTGCCGCTGTAACAGATCACCCCAGTCTCAGCGACTGACAAATGAGAAAGGCTTCTTCGTCTTGCACCTCTATCAATTGAAGTCCATTTATTATGTCTTGGGTTTTATAAGGTCAACATCAAGGGGTCAGCAGGACTGCTGTGTATCTTCCTCTGGGGTTGACTTATGCTCAAGTCCTTCTGGCTCAAAGGCCATACTCAAATCCTTTTAGTTTTAGGTCCCCATTTCTTTGATGGTGGTCATCCAGGAGCCCCAAGACAAATGGACGGTGGACTTCATGCCAAGATCTTCCCATGTTGACCTTCATGCTCTGCTCACTGCTCCCTTTAGCCACTGGCAGAAGCTTCTCCCTATCCAAATCTGCCATGTGTGCTGCCAATGAATCTGCCAGCCACTGGCTGAAGTTCTTTTATCAAAGACTCAAGCATTTAGACTGGGCGTACACAGACCACCTAAAACAATCTATTTAAAGATAGCAACTCTAGGGGTTGGGGATTTAGCTCAGTGGTAGAGTACTTGCCTAGCAAGCACAAGGCCCTAGGTTCGGTCCCCAGCTCCGAAAAAAGAAAAAAGAAGGAAAAAAAAAAAAGATAGCAACTCTAGGTTCACCTGCTATGATGGTTAAACTTCACAGTCAACTAGATTGGATTTGGAATCCCCTGGGAGGCACACCACTCTGTGTGTGTGTGTGTGTGTGTGTGTGTGTGTGTGTGTGTGTGTGTGTGTGTCTGTGTGTCTGTGTGTGTGTGTGTGTGTGTCTGTGTGTGAAGCTCAACAAAAGTGGGAAGACCTACCCTGCATCTGGGTGGCGTCATCTCATGGGTTGGGGTCCCAGACTGAATGAAAAGGAAAGAAGGAGAAAGTGAGTGGAGCACAAGCATTCACTGCTTTCTGTTTGAGGATGGTGTGCACGATATAACAGCTGCCTCTTGCTCCTGTTGCTTTGCCTTCCCCACCATGATGGACTATACCTGGAACTGAAGATCCTAAAGGACTCTTCTTGCTTTAAATAGCTCCTGTTGGCTATTTTGGTGTTCTTGCCCATCAGCACCATCAGCATCTTACCTCAAAGGGATGTGTGGATCTGCTGATGGGTTGGATGATCTTAAGGAAGTAGTTGGACTTCAAGGTCGCCCTTTCTTCCCTGGGCATCACAGCAGTCAATGCACTGGGGATTACCACACAGGGTTTAAAGACGGCGTCAGTCAAATGAGGTTGCCTGTCAACTCTTAGAGGTATACACCAAGGAAAAGGATTATGGGTAATTTAGAGCTTAGTTGGATCATGTACTTGTTTGCATATTTACTTACTGTGGAGTATTGAAGGCAGAAAGGGCCTCAGGCCTGCTAGGCAAATGCCCTGCCACCGAGTTACATACTAGGCTTATTCTTCTGAAGAACTACCATACTCATTTCTTGTCCTTTACTACACTTATTTATTGGGGGAGAAGGGCTGCAATGTATCAAAGCATGCATTTGGGAATTAGAGAACAACTTGAGTCTATTCTTGCCTTCCACTGTGGACCTATTGGGGATCGAACTCAGGCGGATCCTGGCTTGGTGGTAGGCACTTCCACACACTGATTCATGTCTCCAGCTTTACCACACGGTTCTCTGCCATGGTTGCACTGTTTGCCTAGACAATGGTGCTCAAAGGTACTGTTTTTTTCCATGTCTTTGCCGATCCCCTCCTTCCTGTCCTCTTTCTATCCTTCTCTTTGAGACAAGGTCTTGTTCTAACCCCAGCTAGTCTGGAATTTATTATGTCCTTTCCTACCTTGGCCTCTGTGATGCTGGAATTACCAGCATGAGCCTCTGTGTTTCCCTTGTTTTATATTTTGCTTTTGGGTTTCATTCATTGTTCGAAAGAAAGAAAGAAAGAAAGAAAGAAAGAAAGAAAGAAAGAAAGAAAGAAAAAAAGAACGAATGAACGTTAGGGCTGAAGCCGTAACTCAGTGGCTATAGCTCACTTGCCTAAGGTGCTTGAGGCCTTATACTCATTCCCAATGCTGCCAAAAAAAAAAAAGTTTTTGATGTGCTCTTCCCTGGGGTTGATGTGATGAATCACTGTGGTTTTGATCTGAATCTGCAGTGGTGTGGTGCCGAGAGTCTTCTCACACGTGAGTCATTTGTGTATGTTCTCAGGGTGGAGACTGCAATTTTTCAAAAACGTAATGTTGTAAATGATGAAAGTAATCAGAACTGAGTCAAGCAGGGCAGTGCTTAAAGGCAGGGATCACAGGGGGTTCCCTCCAGCCGCTGGCAAAGGATGGGGTGCACGGGTCCCTGCAGAAGCCCTCAGTGAACCCGGAGCCGTCCCCAGTCTGTTATTACAAGTCACCGTGATAAATTAGAAACGCCACCATTCTCTGGCGTGATGGCTCCACACCTTTAATCCCAGTGGTCAGAGGTAAAAGCAGGCTGGATCTGTGAGTTTAAGGCCAGCTTTATCTACAGAGCAAATTCCAGGACAGCCAGGTCTACACGGAGAAACCTTATTTCGAAAGACAACAATAAAGAGTGGCGGGAAGCCAGGCATCAAGACTCATGCCCATCGTGGCCATGCCTGTAATCCTAGTACTGTAGAGGCTGAGGTAGCAGGACGGGAGTCTGCTGGAGGTCAGCCTGAGATGCACAGTGAGACCCTGTCTCAAGAAACAAACAGCCAGGTCTGAGCAAAGGGTTCTGTGAGTAAAAGTGTGCGGACTTGATTTTGTATCCCTAGAAGCCAAGAAAAAGCCTGACACTGCTGCCTCCGGATGGTTGTTAATCCCAGTGATCTTAAGGGAGATGGTAGAAGGAGCCTGGTTAGTTCCAGGCGGAAGCTTGCTCCCCTCCATCCCCCCAACCTCCCCCCAAGTCCCCACCCCCCACCCCCACCCTGGCCTAGGTAGGCAGCAAACAAAAAAGGACTCTCTGTCTCTCTGTCTGTCTCTGTCTGTCTCTGTCTCTCTCTGCCTCTCTGCCTCTCTGTCTGTCTGTCTCTCTCTCTTTCTCTCTCTCTCTCTCTCTCTCTCTCTCTCTCTCTCTCTCTCACACACACACACACACACACACACACACACACACACACACACACACGCACCCTTATACCTACCAGACCTAATGGTCTATGTCTGGGATCCCTTGTGAAGAGGAGGAAGCAGGAGGTTCAGGAATTCCAGAACTTCTTCAGCTATATAGTGAGTTCCCAGGCCATCCGGAGCTATATGAGACCCTGCTCCAAAATCAAACCAACCAGCCAAATGATCAAACAACAATGACAAAAAAAGGTGATTACTTGGGGAGTTTATAAAATAGATACCTAGCTTCCTCCACGGGAACTGTAAACCTTGAACACTGCAAGTGCTTTTAAGACAACCAACCAGAGGATTTACCCTCTCACATGAATTAATGTATAATTCACATTCAGTAAAATATACCCAGTTAGAGGCAGTAAGATGGCTCAATGGGCTAAGGCACTTGCCACCAAGCCTAATGACCGGAGCTCTAGTCTCAGGATTCACACTGTGGGAGAAGAGAACAGACTTCTTCCTGCAAATGGTCCTTTGACCTCCACATGAGCATTGTGGCATATAAGGCCCACCTTCCCCTCACCCAAATGAATAGGTGAGTTTTTTTATTAAATAAAAATTTTAAGATGTATTTATTTTATATATGTCAGTACATATATATCACCGTCTTTCGACAACCAGAAGAGGACATTAGATGGTTGTGAGCCACCACGTGGTTGCTAGGAATTGAACTCAGGACCTCTGGAAGAGCAGTCAGTGCTCTTAACCGCTGAGCCAATAGATGTGCTTTTTGAGATTGGGTCTCACCATGTAACTCTGACTGACCTGGAGGTCACTACATAGGCCAGGGTGGCTTCAAACTCATAGAAATTCACCTGCCTCTGCCTCCTGAGTGCTGGAATTACAGGCATGTGTCACCATGAGTGGCTGTCATCATTTTTTTAATTAAAAAAAATTAAAATAGGAACTACAGAGCATAAAAACATGGTCCTTTACACATGACTTCTTTGACCTTCATACACCATTTTCAAGGTTCAATGCTTTCAACTTTGTAGTGTGAATCAGCATTTCATTTTTAGTGGGTGAATAATATTCCATTGTGTGACTCTATCAGGTCTCATTCATCCACTTACTGATGGACCTAGAGTTTTTCACATAGTTTGGGAAAGGCTGCCAGCTAAATTATACAAGAGTAAAAGCAATTTAGATGCTTGGAAAGCTTGTTTAAAAAAAAATGCAGGTTTCTGTAAGGACCTTGGACCCCGGGACAGTTGAAGGCCCAGCAATCTGCATTTTAAATAGCGCCCCAATAAGATTCTTCTTCACAGTGAACCTTGGACTTGAGGCAGAAGGAGGTGAGGTGAACACAAGAACTAATTCCCTCTAAGGACACTGTTTCTAAGGGGTGGATAGCATGCCAACAGGTTTTCAAGGGTAACATGCTGAAAGGGCACTGAAGACTTAGTGACAGGGCGATGATGGAAAGACCTGGGCAGTGGTTATGTGACGTCAAACCTCAAGGCCCACAGGGGAGGGCATCAAGGATGACGATGCCTGCCCTGTTCTTCCTTGGCTCTTTTCTTGCAGTTTCTTCTGAGGTGAGATCGTTTTAAATGTGTATTTATTTACTGTTTTTGAGACAGACTCTCTCTCTGTATCCGGAGCTGGTCTCAACACCTCATGATTGTCCTGCTCTTGTCTCCTTAGTAGGCAGGTTTATGGCACATCACTATACTGCTGTGCCTCTCTCTGTGTCTCTGTCTCTCTGTCTCTCTGTGTCTCTTTCTCTCTCTGTCTCTGTGTCTCTGTCTCTCTCTCAGTCTATTGTTTGTCTCTTTGTCTGTCTATCTGTTTCTCTCATTGTTTTGTTTTTTGAGACAGGATCTCCCTCTGTAGTTCCTGCTGTTCTGGAACTCACCATGTAAACTAGGCTGGCTTCAAACTCACAGAGATTCATCTGCCTGCTTCTACCTCCTGAGTGCTGGGATTAAAGGCATGCACCTCCACCACCCAGCTGTTTTTCATTTTTCAATCGGCCTCGTGCCGAACTCGAGGAACGAACCCTCCTGAGATTTCAAGACTCTTTGCTCTAGCAAAGCTCTCCTCTGTGGAGCAGATGCCACTCAACACTGGACATCCTGTCTGGGTGGAGGTGCAGGTGCCACTCGGCATGTAACATCCTGTCAGGGTAGAGGGCGGTCTCAGATATCATGAAAGTTACCTGAACAATGTTAAATTCTGAAAGGATGAACAATTAACAGAAATGTCATTGCCAGGTTCGTACCATTTGGAATCGAATTAATATTTCAGCTTCAATGATACCTCCTGGCAGTATAGGATATTATTAAGACTAAGACGTGCTACGAAAGAAAAGAGACAGAGGGGAAAGGACAGAGAGGGGGAAGGAGAGAGTAGAAAATGTGAATTTCACAATATGATAAATGTAGATAAACTTCTAAACAGATATTTTAAGTAAACCTGGAAAATATTAACTTGCCAGTTTAGTGGTTCTGACGGTGGTTCTCTGGAATCACTCTGGTTTAGAATCACCCAGGGGAGTTTAAAAATATACCGCTGACCAACTGTGACCCCCCCAGTACCTCAAGACATAGTATCTAGGGCCAGAGCTCAGGCTCCTGCATTTAAACTCTAACTCCCTCCATTCATGTAAAGACAAGGTTGACAGCCACACTTCCAGTGCCTTAGATGTTTGTTCTCGTGTAAATAATTGGAAAACTTTAAATGTCACATTCTATTCCCAAGAAACATTTTACTGGGAATGGGCACACAAAGGACATCATTCTGTCGTTCCGCAGCCTGGGACCTATAAGAAACATGTGTGCTGGCTTTATAATTTACAAAGCACCTCCCCAAAGACTTCCCTACCTGGTTATGAATGTGTTAGGAGTCACCTAACATAGCTTTCCTGCTAGAAGATGATTCTCTCTGCACTCGCTTTCTCTTTAGCATTTTAAATAAGAAAACCTAAAAGCTGTCAGAACGTAGATGAGAAACCTTTTCTTTCACTGTACTAATGTCATCAGATCGGGATGCCTTGAACATCCTGTGCTGAGATCCGGGCTAAATGCAGCCTGGGAGATGCAGAGACTCTTGGGATTGGAGTAATGACAAAAGATGAATGAAATTCTAGACCAGGGTTTCTCGGATTCTGAATCGCATGTGAATTCATGGGAAACTTTTTAAAAATGCAGATCATTTCTGCATAGGGTTTAGGTTGGATCTGGGGGTCTGTTTATTTGTATTTATGTGTGTGTGGATGTGTAAGTGTGTATGGGGTCAGAGGACAATGTGTGATAGTCAATGCTTTCCTTCCATCAAATAGGTTCTGGAGACCAAACTGGGGTTATCTGGCTTGATGGCTGGTGATGTCACTTGCCAGCCCAGGTCTGCATTTTTAACTAATAGCTCCCAGGAGACAGCTATGCTGCCCATCTACTGATAATCTCGTAAACTGGGAGGATCTGGAATTAGAAGCATACCGTAGATTGGTGGGGGCAGATATGTTTACCCCCACTCCTCAAGTTATACATCAGGTCATCATGAGACCCTGGAAAAGATCCTTCATCTAGGGTCATAGAATTCTCTACAGCA